>NW_019154086.1:11713949-11991756 GCF_002288905.1 Enhydra lutris kenyoni
AAAAAATAAAGCTATATAGATACACATACATAATACATATACGTATGTGACACACACATACATAATACATGTATGTGTATGTATATTCATATCATGTATATATACAGTTTCCTATTGATATGCATAGACACATATGTATCTATGTATATACACACATTGATAAATATAAATGTTTTTTCTGAACCATTTGAGATAAGTCACACACATACCACACATATCACCTTCACCCTAAGTATTTCTTTCTACCTTTAAATATGTCTATTTCCTAAGAATGGGGATAGTCTCTCATACAACCACAGAGTGTTATCGACTTCTTATATTCACCCTGTTGTAATAATTTCACCTGATCCACCTTTCGTACTATGATTTTGCCAGTTGATCTGACGATATCCTTTATAACATTTCCTCTTGCTGAAGTACAGTGCGGTATCAAGCATTGCATTTACTTGCATGTCTCTCCATCTGCTTTTTATGTGCAAGATTTCCACAGCCTTACCTTGTGTTTTATGACATTCATATTTTTAATAAATACACTTCAGGGTTTTCTTTAAATGAAATACTTCATCATTCTTGTTAGGCTGATCTTTCCTTACAATTAGATTGAATTACACTGAGATTACACATTTGTGGGTGGCATATTGCTTGGGTCATGTTCCTCGCAGGGTACATCCCTATGTCCCTCAGATCTGATGTTAAGTTTTGTGTATGTGATGTCAATTTTGCTCCTCAGGTCAAGGTGTTGCCTGACTTCTCCACTGCATAATTACTGTTTAGCAGGCAGTTACTCTTCCATCTTGTTGTTTTCACTTAGCATTATAGAAGATTGAAAAGAGCGGCGCCTGAGTGGCTCAGTCATTAAGCATCATTAAGCTTCTGCCTTTGGCTCAAGTCATGATCCCCAGGTCCTGGAAGCCCGCTTCTGGCTCCCTGCTCAGTGGGAAGCCTGCTTCTCCCACTCCCCTGCTTGTATTCCCTCTCTCGCTGTGTCTCTCTCTCTCTCTCTGTCAAATAAATAAAATTTTTAAATCTTTTAAAAAATTGAAAAGAAAAAAAAAAATCAAAGATTGGCAGACTCTACTTTCCCTTCAACATCCATTCTCCAAAGTTTTTAGCTGGTTATAATCATGTGACTTGAAACTGGTTATAATCACATGACTAAGTACTGTCCAGCAATGTGGGAACAGAAGTGACACGTGATTTCCAGGCATATGTTTTAGAGGGAAAGAACATTTCTGTTACACTTTTCTATTTCCCTCTTCCCATTGGCTGGGATTTAATCATGACAGCTAAGGCAAAATTATGGACTGTGCAATGGAAGCCGCATGTGTAGAACAGTAGAGCAACAAGTTAGAAGGAGCCTAGCATCCTGGGAATTTCATGGAGGAGAGCCACCATACCAGTTGACACTTCTACAAAGAGAGAGAAGTAAACTTCCACTGCATTTGTGATATATTTGGGGGTTTTCTAACAGCTTCAGTACCTGTAACTTAACTAACATAGGTGTTTCCCCTCATTGCCAGTTTTTACAATTGTTAATTGCTTCATAATATCCCATCATAATATATAATATATATAATTATATAATATTACTTCATATTTCATCAAGTGATGTGTTAATAAATTAACAACTGTTCTCCTATTAAGTACTTATTGCTTATGTTTTTCCACTATTATATATATAACTATATTCTACTATATTATATATATAGCATTATATTCAATCTAGCATTACATATAATCTTGCATTATATATACCATATATATATCTAGCTATATATATATAGTGCTATATAACATAGCAAATATATAGCATTATATATAATCTAGCATTGTTATAATTAGGAGTTATATATGTTATATATGTATGTTATATATGTCATATATAATTAGGAGTTTAGTGTATATAACTTTTTCATTTTTGTGGATTATTTCCTTAAGATAAATTCCTAAATATGTGATTAGGCTAGAATTAGAAAAGAGATCATGGCTCTAGGTAGATTTTGTTCAAATGCTTTCCAAAAAGAAATTCTGTGGTTGGATTCTGATGTGCAGTACTGAACAACTTATGCTTCTAGATAATTAACTGAATGTGATGCTAAGTGATATGCTTTAGCAATTAATATATAACTTTAAAAAATCAAAATGTGAATTAAGGTTAATTATAATTGATATGTTAGAGGATATTTATTTACATATTTTTCAATGTCAATAGTAGTGCCATCTTAATAAAATAACGTAAAAATTTATAAAATGTGGGCATATGTAGAACTACCATACAATCTAGCAATTCCACTTCTAGGTATTTATTTAAAAAAAAGTGAAAACACTAATTTGAAAAGATATATGCATTACTATGTTCATCACAGCATCATTTACAATAGCCAAAATATGAAAGCAACCTAAATGTCCATCCATGATGAATGGATAAAGCAGATGTGACACATATATAATGAAATATTACTCAGCCATTAAAAAAAAGGATGAATTTGGGGCGCCTGGGTGGCTCAGTGGATTAAAGCCTCTGCCTTTGGCTCGGGTCATGATCCCAGGGTCTTGGGATCAAGCCCCGCGTCGGGCTCTCTGCTCGGCAGGGAGCCTGCTTCCTCCTCTCTCTCTCTCTGCCTGCCTCTCTGCCTACTTGTGATCTCTATCTGTCAAATAAAATAAATAAATAAAATCTTAAAAAAAAAAAAAAGGATGAATTCTTGCCATTTGAGACAATACAGACAGACCTGGATGGTATTGTGCTAAATGAAGTAAGTCAGACAGAAAAAGAGAAGTACCATGACTTCACTTTTGTGTGGAATCTAAAAAACAAAACAGAAACTGACTCATAGATACAGAAAACAAAGTGATGGAAGAGGAAAGGGTGTTGGGTGGTGGTGGTGGACGAATAGGTGAAAGGGATTAAAAAATACTAATTTACAGTTGTAATAAGACACGGGATTATAATGTACAGCATAGGGAATATAGTCAATAATACTGCAACCACTTTAAATGGTGTCAGATGATAATTAGGCTTATTGCAGTGACCATTTCATAATGTATATAAATACTGAATTACTGTTATACACCTGTAACTAGTACAATATTGCATGCCAATTATTCTTCAATAAAAAATGAGAAAATACAAAACCACTATGATGTGGGCATATACGTAGAGGATATAATTCATCACTTCATGACTAAGTTATTGCTTTTTCAATTCTCCATTTGATTACATCAAGGAAAGCCTCCATTTGGTACTGGCATGTTTTTAACAACACTAATTTTCTTTTTAAATTCCCCATTTTCAACAAAAAGAGAGCCAGGCCTTAGGCCCACAGCTTTGGGTGGGCAACAGAATCTAGGGGGAAGAGAATAGTTATATCTGCGATTACTTCTTAATTATGACAAGGGGCTGATTTCCTATTCATCATCACGATGTAACATTTCTTTTTTCAACTTAAAGTTTAAAAAGGTCAATTTAAAGAGAATATTAAGTATATACCATACCTGGAAGCAAAATAGAAAGTTAAAATCAAGGACTGAAACTTGAAAAATAGTGACATAAGGAAAGAGACTGAACCCAGGAATTTACTACAAACTCTTTTTTGATCTCCAGCAGAGTGCATTTGTTTCCTTTTTTCTTTTTTAAGATTTTATTTATTATTTATTTGACAGACAGAGATCACAAGTAGGCAGAGAGGCAGGCAGAGAGAGAGGAAGGGAAGCAGGCTCGCTGCTGAGCAGAGAGCCTGATGCAGGGCTCGATGCAGGGCTTGATCCCAGAACCCTGGGATTATGACCTGAGCTGAAGGCAGAGGCTTAACCCACTGAGCCACCCAGGCGCCCCGAGTGTATTTGTTTTTAATGAGGATAGTCTGGCTAACTTAATAGAATTTAGGCTTTTTCCATGGTTTGAAAGTAGTGTCAAAAACATTACTCATTGGCTCTAGTCTACTTGTAACTCTACCACTCTTTGAAGTGAAGCGGAGACAATATGGAGTGTTTAGTAATTTTTTTGAAATTTCCATCTATAGTTGGCAAAGAGAAGTCTTCATCACCTATTATTTACTAGTGTAGTAGGCACTTTAGATACGTTGTCCCAGTAATCTTTACAACATTACTGGGATACGAAGATCATCATTTCTTTTAGAGATAGGGCTCAAAGCAGTGATGGCAATCTCCCAATATAAGATAGAAAGGAAGATTAAAGTTTCTAGTGTAGTGTCTGGCACATTAGCAGATACCAAGTAGATGGTAATCATCATTACTATCCTAGCAATTAGCAAGCTCAGGATTTAGTCTGAGGTCTGCTGAATTCCAGCAAGCCCATGCCTTTTTATAACACCATGCTGGGCTCTGTAGAATCCCAGAAGAAAAAAAAATAAAGATAACTCAAAACAATGTTAAATCCATGTACCATCCACTCACCAGATCTTCACTCAGTGTCTAGTACAGTCCAGTTGCTATGAAATGAGCATATAATCATTCCATGTTGCCTTAAGCTAGCTTGGGATCTCACAGCATCCTATAGTGTCATTCTTCCTGTCAAACCCAATGCATGTAACTTCTGCTTTAACATCTACCATTTATTCTAAAGACAAAACTTTTTGGAGGAAATATGTCTACTGTGATGACCTCTTTATCCTTTGCCTGTATCATACTAATATATAATAAGCTTAAATATTTGAATTACAAAAGAATTACATAAAAATCTATATATATATACACACACACATACACACACATTAAAACTTCCCTTCAAGAAACACTTTCAAACCTAAAAAGAAATTCATATGATCCCAGCTATGTTAAAAGTAGGAAGAGTGAAAGGAATTTCTCAAATTTCTTTATGGATGGTGGCATTAACAGTATTTGCCATACTTTCGATATTTCTATGTTCTGTTTTCTTACATCTATATTAGTAGAAAGGAGAAAATAAAGAAAAACCTAATAATGCCAGAAAATAACCTGTAAACTCTTAAAAGTGTTAACATAAATGTACATAGATGTAGCATCATCTACAATTACCATTCTCAAGACCTATCTGCTTCCATTCTCCTTACCCCTCATGTAAACAGAGATTCATGTAACAGACGCTTAGGGACAGCATGCCCTTCCCTCAAATCCTTTGTTAGAATTATGAGGTGGTAATTAGATTGCATGGGGAAACTTCCGAATGAAATCTGGAAGTAGTTGGGTGAGGCAGCCCTCTTCTGGGGAAATAAGAAAATGCACCTACTCCAAAGGATCTTGACGGACTGAAAACGGCACGAAATGCCTCCAGGGCACGAGGATACCGAAATATATTTCCTGAAAACAATGGATTTTTTAAGCTAAAGGTCATTGTGAAAGTTGAAGTGTAAATATTTATTTCTGTAAATATTGATTACGTGTTTAAAATCTCTGAACTTCAATTTCTTATCCATAAAACATAAGTAATAGTACCTCATAAGATGACTCTGAAATTACTGTGAAAAAATACAATCATTTAACACAGTGCTCAGGAAGGCAGACAGGAAACGCTTAATAAATGATAGCCATTATTTTAGCTGTTACTCACATTTTATAATCTTTGCAGTAATCATTTTACCTTGTGCAGCTTTTCCAGTATTTACAAAAAAAGGACTCTAGGAATCTTAAGAGATTGCATATAAGAAAACAGGTGCAAGTCTGTATGCATTTAAAAAGCATAATATACTACACTACATCTGAAACTAATATAACATTGTATGTCTATTATACTTCAGTAAAAATCACTTTAGTGACAAAGTTTTAAGGCAGAAAGCATGAAAATATTCAACTGAGATTTGTACACTGAAAAATTGTTTATTAAGATGTTAATGTTTTATATAGTTAGTTCAGTAATTATATAATTTAAAATTCTGAATCACCTCTGGATAATCTAGACATGTATGTAAACTACTATATTTCCTGATATTTAACATCATTAGACTTCTCTAACTTTCAATTATCAGACAAAATATTAAACTTTCAAAGTCACATCCTTAGGAGTTCATAAATTCCTATTTGCCCCAGTTTTTTAAATATATGATAAACCTTAAAGGAGGAAGCCAAAATCCACAAATCAAGTCTTATTCTGCCTTTCACAATGTATATCAAATCAACACAATGTACACTTTAAATATCTTCATTTTGTGAATTATGCCTCAATAAAGCTAAAAAAAATGAAATCCCACACAAAAGTCTTAATCTGCACCAATGCTGAGAAAGAGTGCAATGAAAGATATTTTATTCATCATGTGAGCAAAAATACAGAATATATTTACTGATTAATTTTCCCCTAAAGAGAATATACTTTGTATGTAGAGAAGTAAATGGTTAATTGTCGGGAGTTGCTTTTGGAGAATAATCTATCAGTGCCTTATCAACAGTCGGATACTGATACCAGGGACCATCACCTCTCGCACGCATTAACCTTCGCACTTCCAGCTCCTGTAACCTGTAACAAACAGGATAGCAATATTGTGAGTCCAGTATTTCCAACTGCAAAGTTATCTCCATAAAGAATAACCACTAGAGAGTCTTTTGCTTTTATGTAAAGTATTATCTAAAGAATTTATGTATTCATGTACCTCAATAGATCCATGTGTATGCATATATCTGATATGCACCTATGAGCAAAATTTGGGACTTATTTTTGACTTTCATTATCTTGCTTGGGTAGTTAGCCAACAAATCCTGTTTTTAATCTCCCGAACACCACCTGAGTTGATAATCTATTCTCTCCTCTTGTCCGTGCTGTTTATCTGGACAGATCACTTTTACATAAATAATGGTAATGCATTTCCTGTCTTCCTGCCTTTTAGAAAACCTCTTGGAGACCACATACTCCTGAAATAGTCCCTCTCCAAAGTAAACCATAAGAGACTCTTAACTATAGAGAACAAAAAGGGTTGCAGGAGGCGGAGGTGAGTGGGGGATGGGCTAAATGGGTGATGGGTACTAAGGAGTGCACTTGTGTTGAGCACTAGGTGTTGTATCTAAGTGATGAATCGCTAAATTCTACTCCTGAAACCAATATTACACTATATGCTAATTAGAATTTAGATAAAAACTTCAAAAATAAAAAATGAAAGTCTCTTCTCCATCAAACCTTTTTCCTTCCATTTTTACAGATTATATATTAAATTTTTCATATGACTGAAAATTTATCACAGTTAAATAATTCACTTTATTAACCTTAACCAGCTTACTAACCCTATATCTCCTGTCTATGAGAAATTACAAACCTTTGTGATTGTTATCTAATAGAGTACACATCTTCCTTTTTTTTTTTTTTTTTTTAGGATTATGTATCTTCATATTATCCTTTTTCTTTTCTATTCTTTAGAATGTAATTATCCAAGGGGCACCTGGGTGGCTCAGCCATTAAGCAGCTGCCTTCATCTCAGATCATGATCCCCTCAGTCCTGGGATTGAGCCCCGAGTCTGGTTCCCTCCTCGGTGGGAAGCCTACTTCTCCATCTCCATCTCCCCCTGCTTGTGTTCCTACTCTTGCTGTCTCTCTCTTTGCTAAATAAATAAATAATTAATCTTTTAAAAAATCAGAATGTAATTATCCAAAATCAAATATTAAAATACTCATCAAAAGGACTGGTTAAATGACTAATGTTTCCCCCTTGTAAGAGAATACTAGGCACCTGTTAAAAAGAATGAGGAAAACCTATATACAGTAAATATAGATGCTACATATATGGTTAAATTAAAAATGCAGGGTCTATAGTAGCAACGTTCACAATAGCCAAACTGTGGAAAGAGCAGAAATGCCCTTCAACAGACCAATGGATAAATAAGATGGGGCACAGATTGCATGGATCACTACACCAAACAATAAATCATGGAACACTACACCAAAACTAATGATGTACTGTATGGTGACTAACATAATAAAAAAAAAAAAAATGCAAGGTATAAAATGAGGATGTGTAGCATCTTCTCATTTCATTAAAAAATAGAAAGTAATCATCTGTGACTATGTAGATGTACACATGCAGAGAGTTTAAAAAACCTGGAGGGTCATAATTAATAGTTATCTCTAGGGAGAGCCATTATGGGAGAAAGTCCCTTTCTATTTTGTATCTTTCTTTTATGCTTAAGTTTTCCAAATACCTAAATACACTTTTTAAAAAATGTAGGTACTTAAAAAAAAAAAAAAAAAAAAAGTAGGTACTCTCATTCCATCCTCACAATGGCATCTTTTCTTTGGGGATAGAAGGCAGGGTTTTGTTTTTGTTTTTACTTTGTTTTGTCTGGAAATTTTATCTAAGGAATTCTGGGACTTTTTTTTTTTTTTTTTAAGATTTTATGTATTTGACAGAGAGATCACAAGTAGGCAGAAAGGCAGGCAGAGAGAGAGAGGAGGAAGCAGGCTCCCCGCAGGGCAGAGAGCCCGATTCAGGGCTCTATCCCAGTACCTTGGGACCATGACCTGAGCTGAAAGTAGAATCTCAACCCACTGAACCACCCAGGTGCCCCTAAAACATTATTTTTTTTAAAAAGATTTTATTTGGGGCATCTGCCTTCAGCTCGGGTCATGGTCCCAGGGTACTGGGATCGAGTCCCGCATCAGGGCTCTCTGCTCAGCAGGGAGCCTGCTTCCCTTCCTCTCTCTCTGCCTGCCTCTCTGCCTACTTGTGATCTCTGTCTGTCAAATAAATAAATAAAATCTTAAAAAAAATTTAAAACATATAACATTTGGTTTATCAGTGCCACTGCTAGGAATTTATATTTCAGATACACTAAATAAATATGCAGAAATCTACGTATGAGGATATTCACCATAGCACTATGTATATTATCAAAAAACTTGGAAAGAACCTAAGTACCAACAACACGGGACTGGTCAAAAAAATTAAGGCACATCCATCCAGCGAAATATATATGACCAGCCATTGAAACGAATGGGGTATATACTATTATAGAAAGATCACCAAGATATATTTAAGAGAAATGAAGACAGGGTGTAGAACAGTGTTTATAAGAGGATTCTATTTGTGTTAATATATTTTTATTTTTTTATTTAAATTCAATTAGCCAACGTACAGTACATCATTACTCTCAGATGTAGTGTTCAATAATTCATCAGTTGCATATAACACCCAAGCCTCATCAAATCACATGCCCTCCTTAATGCACATCACCCAATTACCCCATCCTCCCACCCACCTCCCCTCCAGCAGCCCCCAGTTTGCTCCCTATAGTTAAGTGTCTCTCATGGTTCTTCTCCCTCTCTGATGACTTCCCATTCAGTTTTCCCTCCCTTCACTTATGGTTCTCTGCACTGTTTCTTATATTCCATATATGAGTGAAACTGTGTGATAATTGACTTTCTCTGATTGACTTATTTCCCTCAGCATAATACCCTCCAGTTCCACCCACATTGATAAATGATAAGTATTAGTGTTAATACTTATAAATAAAAATACTAGTGTATTTTTAATGCACAGGTGTTTTTTTAGCAACAGATGAAAGAAATAACTAAATAGTAGTCACTTTCAAATATGAGACTAGGTAGAAGAGGAAAGGAAACTGAGGGATGGGGCAGAGGGAGGGGAGGGCTGCCCTGCACTTAAGAGTGGGATATTTTAAAAAAGAATTTCTTTTATTCTGACAGATATTATCAACTAATAGTCTCTCAGTCTCCAACTTATAAACTCACTACAAACAAGCTATTCCCTCCCTATCTTTACCTTTTACATGGAGCATCCTGTGCTGCTCTAGTTTATTAAATTTTTTCTCATGGCTTGCAACAGTAAAAAAGGATTTTCTTCCTTGCTCCCTTTCCTTATTTATTTATTTATTTACCGTAAATCAGACTTCTCAGCTTCAACCTGAAGGATAGCCATTGTTTTTTCATAATTCTTTTCAGGACTATCAAAGAAAGTTCGGGCAATCCATCTTGATATAGGATGCTACAAGAGAAAATTTGTTTATTTTTGTGAACAGTACTTTGCTCTTCTAGTTTCCTATTCTTTAAAATGGCCATCTCAGTTAAACCGATAATACTTACTAAATGCCAACTACTTCATATGTACTTTAAATAATTTTAATCCATTACATGGATACTATTTTTGTCCCCATTTTATACACAAGCAACTTGCACAATGTTATACAGTTACTAAGTGCCAGCATCTGGACTCAAACCAGGTCTGTCTAACTCCAAAACCTGTGCTTTTGCCGTTATACTACATGGAGTACCTTAAGTGGCAGATTTAGGAACCAAACCCAGAGTTTGGTGATCAAAAACTGAAGCTCCTTCTCTCAGCACTCCTTCTCTCTGTATGGCCTGCCTTAAGTTGCAATAATGATACATTTCTTTTCTGAAATACAGTTCATTTAGGTAATAAAACACTATAGTATTTAATCTAGGCCATCTCACTACAATACTTATAAAGACAAGTAACAGACTTAACTTCAGGTTTTAGTAGCAGTGATAGCATAGTAAAATGACTAACAGTATGGGCTGTCGGGCCATGCCTACCTAGGTTCCAATACTGGCCCTACTTCTTGGACAGGTCACTTATCCTATTTTAAGCCTCAGTCTCTTCATCTCTGAATTGGGAATAATAATAGCACATTTCACATGGGATAAGAGAGTATTTGCAAAATACTACCATAGTGCCTGCTACACAGCTGATGCTCAATAAAGAACAGCTAGCATTAGCACAGGTAACATCTTTCCTCGGGCATTGAACTGAGGATAAATGCTGACTGTTACTCTGCTAGGATAAGAACACACTACAGAGTCATTCTTTAAAAAAAAAAAAACCATGAAGATTAAAGTAATAAAACAGAAAATTACCAAAAGAAGTTGTTTGTAAAAGGTTAGGACAAAATGCATCATCTACTTGTTATCGAAAACTGAATATAAAACAGTATTGTAATTGCTAAATTAAGACATTAATCAGTGCACCGACAAGATACCCAACAGAAAGTAACTTTCAATGGCCCAGACCCACCTTGAAATATTCCCAGTGTTCTGGGATGTAGCCTTCTGGAATCTCTGCTAACTCAGCTTCACCTAATAAGAGAAAACAGTGATGTCCAATTTTAGTATCAGGAGTTTATAATATTAATTCTTCCCCATTTAAGTAAGAAACCAACTTCTTGTGATTTTAAAGGAACTTCTGTTTGTACCAATGAAGATTAAAACACAGCTGACCCTTGAACAACATGAGTTTGAATGGCATGGGTCTACTTACACATGGAGTTTTCTACTGTATAGTACTGTAAATGTATTTTCTCTTCCTTAAGATTTTCTTAGTAACATTTGTTCTCTAGCTTACTTTATTTTTTCATTTAATTTTATTTATCTGAGAAATAGAACATACGCATAGGTGGGGAGGGGCAGAGAAAGAGGGAGAAGGAGAGAAGCAGACTCTCTGCTGGGGAGTGGCCGAGCCTGATGTGGGGTTGGATCTTACAACCATGAAATCATGACCTGATCTGAAACCAAGAGGTGGACACTTAACCAACTGAGCCACCTAAGCACCCCTCTCTAACTTACTTTATTAATAAGAATACACTATATAATTAAAAAAACATTCAAAGTATGTGTTAATCCACTCTTTTTTTTTTAAAGATATTATTTATTTATTTGACAGATAGAGATCACAAGTAGGCAGAGAGGCAGGCAGAGAGAGAGAGAGAGAGGAAGAGAAGCAGGCCTCCTGCTGAGCAGAGAGCCTGACGTGGGGCTCGATCCCAGGACCCTGGGATCACGACCCGAGCCGAAAGCAGTGGCTTTAACCCACTGAGCCACCCAGGCGCCCCTGTGTTAATCCACTCTTTATGTTATTGATAAGGCTTCTGGTCAACAAGAGGCTATTAGTAAAATTTTGCGGGGAGTCAAAAATTACATGTGATTTTTGACTGAGCAGGGGGTTGACACCCCAACACTATTCAAGGATCAAGGAGCAACTGTATTTTAATCACTTTAATGTGGTTGAAAATCATTTCATTCATTAGATATTTTTAGATGTCTTCTATGTGTAAGGCATTGCCTATAGACGTTGTGTAAGAGTTTCAAACTTTGTTTTTATATAGTATAACAAAATATAATAAAGAACACATTCCTTTTGGTTTTTCCTATCATTGCCAGACAAAGCATTTTAGAATTCAAGATGTTAGAAGTACTTTGGGCAGAATTTCCCATGGAAACCTAATGTTAGCTGTCTTTCACAGTTTCATTCTTTTTTATTTAGAAGATTATAATTTTATGTGTTCCAAGAAGGATAAAAAAAATTCTTCCATCACTCAGCCTCTCTTCCACCTCTCTTTCTATTTTCCTTATTCAGATTTGTCCAAACTGGTTTGGAGAAATGAGGAGGAGGAAAACAAGGCTTTTTGAAGCCTTCTATAGCCTCTACAGAGTTGATGACCTTAAAGGTTTTTGGAGGGAAAAAAAAAATTTAAAAAAAACATTGTATACTATTGCAGATTGTTATTTGGTTACTGTAAAATAAAATCTCATGCCTATGTTTATTATTTAAATAATTTTTCTCAGGGCACCTGGGTGGCTCAGTTAGTTAAGCATCTGCCTTTGGCTCAGGTCATGATGCCAGGGTCCTGGGATCGAGTCCTGCATCAGGCTCCCTGTTCAGCAGTGCCTGCCATGCCCCCGTTTGTGTTACCTCTCTGTCAAATAAATAAATAAAATCTTAAAAAAAAAGATTAAAAAACAAATAACTTTCTTTATAATATCCATAACTTCTGTTATTAATGTAGAGGTCTTAAAATTTTACCAATTCAGTCAGAGAGGTACTTACCAATGAATATATTCACCAGAGTTATGCCAATGACTACTGGAATCCCAGTCAACAAAATGTAGAATTTCTGTTGAGATTAAAAAATGGTTTTCAAATAATCATTTTCTAACTCTCTTTCCCCACTCTCAAACTGTCTACCATTTTTTAATTCCTTACATTTCCTATAAAATAAACTGGCCAAATTGGAGATGTGGTACCAAATTACTTCTGAGATTTTCTTTCACTCTAACTTCTAGATGCCTATGTTTGGCACTAAAAATGAAAGAAAAAAGTAAGGATGAATTAATTATATAATACCATATCTATTTAAGTGGTTTTTCATTTTTTGGTTGACACAATGTAATAATAGTTGAGAAGTTTTTGTAGTAAGATGAAAATGGTAAAAACATCTGAGTGACTTCAACCACTACAGAGTTTGAGTTGGTGATGACAAGAAATGTGGGAGCTTAACCATGAGGATGAAGAGGGACATTAAGCACAAAGGGCAAGCAAGAGGTCTAGAGGGCAGCCATTGCTCAAACGGTCAGAGCTGAAGGAAGTGTGGCAGAGTCCAGACACTCTTCCATCTTCCAAGACTCTACTTTTCCTTATAGAACCTTGATATACAAATATACAGCCAGTAGCCCACTTGATCCTCTGAAATCAATGTTCCTGAACAATACAGAAATAAAAAATTATAACCCAAAATAATGGAGTTATTTATTTAAAGAAGTCTTTCAATGAGTTCCCTGGTAATTTAAAGAATATTTAAGTAATACAGATAACTATCCCCAAGCAAATACATTTTCAAAGTCCTATAATTTATAGATTTTGGTGTGTGTGTGTGTGTGTGTGTGTGTGTGTGTGCATGTGCAAGGGAACACAGATTATATTTCAAAACCCCACAATCTTAAGAATAAGGGAATGGCTCAAATTTTACCTCTAATGCATATGAGTCCTTTTTATAAAGAAGTAAAGGTTCACTAATTTAAAAAGAAATTCAGGAACAAATCAGACATTACTCAAAATCTCAGTATCAATTGAGAAAAGAAATATGAATTTACAAAATAACAACTTTTTAAAATGAAAGATGTTCTCTAAATAAACAACAACAAAAAAAAACCACATTCCTATTTGTATGTAAAGAGTTTAGTTCAGCAAAATTTTTAACTCACCATTAACCTCAAAAAACGCTTGTCATAGAATGCAGATGGTTTGATGATAAATAGTCTTTTCCCATGGTCTCCACTATGTCGCACAGGAGCTGGAAATATTAAACTACCCTGTTATATGCAAGGCTCAAGTTATACTGTTATATTCTGAGATCAAAGCAGGTTATAAGAAAATATACACGCATAAATGTTTAATGTGAATTAAGATAAAAATACATATTTTTATTTGAGTACTAAAGGCAGAGTAGATATCTTTAAACAGAGACTGGTATACTGTTGTAAACTATAGTTCTCTCCATTTTTCAACATTAAAGAAATATCTAAATCATGTTTGAATTTGTTTCCATTGCAGGCAAGAAGGTCAGATACTTGGCAGGCTACTTATCTTTGTTTACCTCTACAATAAATATTTGCTACAGTTATTAAGTAAACAAACTTAAATTGTGTCATTTCACATGATGAGGCAATATACATTAGGAGCTCACAGCAAACTAGATAGAAAGACATTTATTTAACATATCTCCAGCAGGAATTTGAACTTGTTCAAAAGTAAACACTCTAACATACCTCGATAAAATCATTCGGTAATACGTTTCTGATTGTGAGTATCATCCTCTTCATATTCTCACTCAGATGGAATGTAATCAATTCTCACTGGAGATAAACTGAGGCAAAATTTCACTCCTGATCTTTTTTCTACATGATTTCCCTTTCTTGGATGTCTGGAAGGACCAATGCAAACACTGTAAGCCCTTTCTGCTGAAAGCAGGAAAGGATCTTACTGTTACTGGGAAACTGAAGTTACTGTTTCTGCTGAGTGTAACTGTATTCAAGGAAATTTCACGTGAGAGTCACTGTGGGATAAAAACTACTTCCCATTAAAGGAATTTCAGTCATTACAGAGCTCATAAAGATTTGTATCCTTTGTTCAAGCTTAAATGTCTGGAATGCCCTCCCCTCTCCTGAAATCTATTCTTTAGGCCCAGATGACATTTTATCCTCCAAGAAACCAACCCTCTTTCCAAGCATGTGAGATCTCCACCTTTCAACTGCTGTACATTCTAGTGATATTCATACTTGTTTTCACTGTTCCCACTGAAACATAAACGTCCCACTGAAATATAAATGTCTTGAAGTTAAGAATACAGGAACTGTATTCTTAATTTTGGCATCACATACAGCAGCTTGTAATGAATTTAGAAGGTTAATTCATAAAAGAATTAGAAGCTGGCATGAATTTACTGGGTACAATTCATACTATTAAGGCTTCTAAAATAACAAGAGAATGTGACAAAGTAATTATGTATTTCAGAAAACAATTTGAAAGATACAATGGAATTCTTTATGGACTACGTGGGGAAAAAAGGGCTGGATAACAGTATAAACCACTCATTAATTAAATAAATATCTAAGTGCCTACTATGCAGAGGTCCTATGCTAGGCCTACAGTCTCAAAGGGATATAGATCCTGCTGGGAGAAACAAATAAACATAATTAGACATCTGTAAGGACAAAACAGAGAAGAAACAGGATGCAATGTCAGAGAAAAAACAGGCCCAGGAGTTTCTATTTACACAGGATGGTGAGGATGGGGGAGTATGAAGAAGGTGCATTATAAGCTGAGCGAAAGAGCAATTTAGGTGAATTTGTAAGGGGTAACTGATTGATTGATTACACCCAAAGGTGCTGGTTACTTAATTCAGTAACCTGCCAAAAGGCTCTCTCCACAGCCCTGAGAGGTCAAGACTTCTATACATGGCCTGGATGAGGTGAAAATGACATTCCTGATGACACAAAGCTACTACTACCAGAGTGACTACTACACTGATGATGAAGTGGGATCCCAAAAGTCTTCATACTGATTTTTTTAAAATTTTATTAACATATAATGTGTTATTTGCTTCCAGACTACAGGTCTGTGAATCATCAGTCTTACACAATTCACAACACTCACCATAGCACATATCGTCCTCAATTTCCATAACCTAGCCACCCCAACCCTCCCACCCCCCAACCCCCTGCAATCCTCAGTTTATTTCCTGAGATTAAGAGTGTCTTATGGTGTCTCCCTCCCCAGTCCCATCTTGCTTCTTCATACACATTTACAAAAGGCTGATTCTAAAAGGATTAAATAGAGTTAAGTGGAAGTTCCTGACTGCATCCTCTGAAAGTTGCTCACAGGTTTAAGAAGAATCATTGGTGTGATGTGGTTATCAAGAATGCCAAAGACAGGGCGCCTGGGTGGCTCAGTGGGTTAAGCCGCTACCTTCGGCTCAGGTCATGATCTCAGGGTCCTGGGATCGAGTCCCGCATCGGGCTCTCTGCTTGGCAGGGAGCCTGCTTCCCTCCCTCTCTCTGCCTGCCTCTCTGTCTACTTGTGATCTCTCTCTGTCAAATAAATAAATAAAATCTTAAAAAAAAAAAAAAAAAAAGAATGCCAAAGACAGTTCAATCTTAATCTTATGTACTAGAAGCATAGGGTCAAAATAGGAGAAGCACCCACCCCCATCTCCTAACCACACCTGCAGAAGTGTATCCATCCCAGAGCACACTGTTTTAGAGAAACAATCTGGAGAACACTCCAATTTTAGCAACCAGGATGGCAAACAACCTGGAAACTGATACAGTGAACCTTAAAGAACTGAAACTGATTGGCCTACAAAAAAGAAGTCTGGGTAGAAACCAGATAAATGTCTTTAAATAGCTAAAGGGCAAAAAAAAAAAAAAAAAAAGCAAGCTAAAGGGCTGTCCCATGACAAAGGGCTTATACTAGTCTGTATTGGCCTGAAAGGAAGAACCAGGATCAATGTGTGAAAGAAAAATTTTCAGCTTAATACAAGGAACAAATTTCTAACAATTTTACTGGTTCAAAATAAAATTGGACTATATCTCCAGTTCCCCTTTATGGAATTATTCAATATCAACAATGGGAGGTAACAAGGATACTCTGGGGGTTGGCCTAGAGGATTTCTAAGGTCCTTTTCCTCAAAGAATCTGAACATATGGCCTATCTTAGAACAAAAGGGCATACCATTGGACTTTATCAGTCTGAATGATTCCCTTCCAACTCCGAGAACTCTTCTTTTGAACTTACTTTCCTCTTTTCCGAAAGGTTTTCCCCAGGCTCTTTGAACAGTTACCTCCACACCTCGTGCTTCAGGGTCAAGATCAAATGTAACCTCCTCGAAGAGGTCTTCTCTGGCTACCCTATTTAAAGCTGGCCTCCCACTTATCCTCCTTAACATCATTTGGTTAGTTCCCTTAGAACAATACACACTAGGCCTGATTTTTTTTTTTCCCAAGGCCTGATTTTTTTTTAAGCCTGATTATTTTGCTGAAGTCCATCAGGTGAAGGACTAGATTATTCAGTACTTCATCTCTAGTACCTTTAGCGTCTGCCACATGGAAGGTGCCCCATAAATATTGCTGAATTTACATTTAAGTAAATTAAATGTTAGTCAGGATCCTTCCTTGCCTTCTGAAAGTACTCAGAAGAGATAGTGTCCTCCCAATTTTCCTTTTCAATCTGGCAGACAGGCACAGAAAGACACATACACACAAACATACATACTCCACAGAAAGTGAGATGGATGACACTGCACGTTTTAAGGACAACTGATTATGAAAAACACTATTCATAGATATGGAAAATGTAACAAAAACTATGGGAGAATGCTTGGTCTGATTGCCTTCTAGCAATATTAATGCAGTTAGGAAAGTGAATTGCTTGCTTTCTTTACATACAATTACCCTAATGTTAAACAATAATTATTTTTGTCATTAAATGTGGTAAATAACTATTATTATTATTAGCTGTTCTAAAGTATACTTCATAGCACTAAACTCTTTTCAAATATTCTAAACCTTCATGATTTGTTGTTGATGTAGTAAGGCCATCTGCTTACAATCTAAAAATATTAGGGTGAACATTGCTTACAACCAGGTGACTGCCAGGATTTCTGGAACTCGATTCTCCTTCCACCAAAATACACATCTTCTACCATTCTCTAAAGCCTGAAATTTCTCAACTAGGTTTTCATTTAGCTTTATGAAACTAATTTAGCTTTATGAAACTAAATTTTTTTTTTTTAAGATTTTATTTATTTGACAGACGGAGATCACAAGTAGGCAGAGAAGCAGGTAGAGAGAGAGGAGGAAGCAGGCTCCATGCTAAGCAGAGATCCCGACGCAGGGCTTGATCCCAGGACCCTGGGATCATGACCTGAGCCGAAGGCAGAGGCTTTAACCCACTGAGCCACCCAGGTGCCCCTCAATAACTAATTTTTTTAAATGCAAATAACCTCAGGAAAGTTATGTTTTTGACAACTGTGGTATTTGTGAGGAACAAATAAGGTAGATTTTGTGTCTTCATGACAATAGAAAATTGGCCATTTTCTTTTTCTCATTCTCAGACTATTCCCAGTTAATGACTCCACCAACTCAATTACCCAGGATAAAAATCTCACTCATCTTCCTTGCACCTACTCCACGTTCATCAGCTGACAAGGCCTCTTGATTCTAAGATTCAAATTTTGTATTTCTTTCCATGCTGTCTTCACCTCACTCACTGGCTAAAGTAATCAACACCCCCTTAGAAGTCAACCAATATTCAGAAGCATCTTCCCAAAACACTACTGATGTTGCTCTCCTGCTAAAACATTCTCTCTCTGCAGCCTACAAAAGAGTTAAGATACTTTGGTTTCATATTCAGTGCTTCCACTCCTCCAATTTAACCCCCAACTTCCCGTTGTTAAGCTTTTTCTCTCAACACTTACCTATCCCGAGAGTCCCACATTCAGATCTATCAGAAAATACATCCTTGGGGCACCTGGGTGGCTCGTGGGTTGGGCTCTGCCTTCAGCCCAGGTCATGATCCCGATGTCCTGGGACTGAGCCCCACATTGGGCTCTCTGCTTAGCGGGGAGCCTGCTTCCCCCTCTCTCTCTGCCTGCCTCTCTGCTTACTTGTGATCTCTCTCTTTGTGTCAAACAAATAAATAAAATCTTAAAAAAAAAAAAAAAGAAAGAAAAGAAAATACTTCCTCTACTTTTCTGCCAATTGCATTTTTAAAACTATCCAGAATCCAGTTAAAATGTCTCACCTTCTATGTCTGAATTAACTCCATACTCTTTTGTTTATATAATCATTTAAATACTCTTCTCAGTTTTTTTAAACCATAATATGCACACATCAGTCTTCAAGTTAAAGCTCCTGCAGCTGAGGGAAGAACTTAAGCTTATTTCTCGAATCCTTTGATAGAAGACAATAAATAATTTAATAAAATAGAATACTTGCATCTCCTTACCTCCTGATTAAGGTTTTCAATGACAGTGGATGAAGATAACGGGACAGTACCAGATGTTTAAGAAAGGGGTGGCCACAGGGCTCTGTAGAAGGCTAATGCTTCTAAATCCAGGTGCTGTAGATTTTCCCACTCACTCTCACAACTTTCTTATGAGGTAGGTTAAAAATCACCCTCTTTTTTTTTTTTTTTTTAAGCAGTTCTTATGGTAAAATAAGTACCTTTCAAAACGACACTCTAAAAAGATGCAAACTTTTGCAGAAACGTATAAATTCTTGTCAGTTATAAATTCTTGTCAGTAGGAAAGAGTTTAGATTTATTTTATTTCTCTTGTCAACAGAATATAAGCATAGTTGTAATAAACATCCTCTTTTTTTAAAGATGAAGAAACGTAGGCTCCAAGTAATTGCCTTCCACTTGGCTTCCAAGATATGATGACCCAAAACCACATAGCTACTAAACTCTGAAGGCAGGATTTGAACATAGGCAGTCTAGCTCCAGGCAAAACAAAACAAGGCAAGGTTCTCTTCACTGCTGGATCTTACAGTCTCATAGGAGCAAACATAAGCAGTAAGAGATTAAAACCTTTTATTCCATGGTGAGAGTTGAGACCACCTGCAAAATACCTTGGAAAACAGGTATAAGGCTGCAACACAGTAACTCTAGCATAGCTATTAGATCCTTTCCTGCTCCCAGGTGTAGATTATAGATCCTTCCAGAATTCCATGAATGGGGAATAATATATAAAGAGGATTTGGGAATGATATTTTACCTGAGTTTATCTCCAGCAAGGCATGATTAAATACTATACCCAGCAAGTATTTGAAGAGGATATTTGTAATCAGAAATGGCTTACAAACAGGATTTATCAAAAAATGTTTGCACATGGAGTTTTTTAACAGGTTCAAATTTCTGCTGGAAATTTATTCAATACCACTGGTTCTTCCCATCATTTTTGCAACAAGTCTCTGTATAATGCTTCATCATGTGAAGTGACATAACTCAAATTAAACTGGAAGAAGAAAAAGGGTAAACAGATATTTTGAGGGTGGAGACCTTTTTGGCTTCACTTCCTCTCTACCTGCTTGTATTGCATAGAGCAGATAGCTTATGGTATATTTTTTTACCAAGAGCATTAAATGAATTAATACATTTAAAATCTTAGGATGGTACATGGCACATAGATGTTCAATAAATGTTAGCTACTGTTACTATTAAATTTGATGCAGTACTGCATTATTTTTGTAATAACGAAGTCACAGTTCCTTCATTAGTAAAATGGGGATAATAACATTATACGTACTTTGCAGAGTCTTTGAAAGAATTAGGTTGAATACAAGGCATCTGAGGCTTTGCTATTACGATTATTCATTCTCCTATAAGTCAATACACAGTCTCCAAGAAGCTCCAACTAGCCTTACCATGACCTTCCTGGACCTAGCGACTTTTCCTGCATGAGCCCCTTCCTTTCTAAGAAGTTATTAAAACTTATTATTTTATGACTCTGTTGATATCAAACGAATACAATCCAGGCTAGATTCATTACCACATGTTATTAACATTAACCCTAAAAACATAGTTTTTTTTTCCCCTTTGGTTTTAAAAGAAATATAAATTAAAACATTCTCATGGACCCTAAAAATATCGTGAAGGCACTGTGTCTACTTAAATGAGCGAGCCCTGAGCCTCTCCACCTCGGTTATCTATTACTTAGCATCGGTGGGCTCCTGGGCAACATGACTTCCAATTTTGTGGAACTAGTACGTGGTGTGGGTGGAATATACAAAGAATCTGGTGCCTGAGAAACATAGGTCTCAGCTCTATGCCCTTTTAACCCCTACTTCATCCGCAAATTAGCACCAAGTGGAATGGCTGAGAGGCAAAGTGCTTCACAAATGCTAACAACTGAAACGCGAACGCTCTAATTACTTCAGGAAAACCCTTGTCTTTTCACAAAGACCACGCTCCGTCTCTTCTCTCAAGCCCCAGGCCCTCAATTTCTCCCAGATCTCACCAAGGTCACCTGGAAAGAGTTCTCCATCTCTCACCCCACATCCCCTGAGCGCGCTTTCTCCCAAAGCTAGCACCCACCGACAGTCTTCGGAAAGCCACGGGTGAGGAAGCCCCCGAATCCGAGCCGAGTACCAAGCCGGCGGCCGGAGAGAGCAGCCACTGCAGTGACCGAAACCCGCCGCAATAAGCTCATGGCCGCCATGGTTACTACGGGCAGTTGACAAACTGGGGGAGGGGGGGGGGGGAGTAACGGGAGCCGAAAGAGCCAATTTACGAACCAGGACGAAGGCGGAAGGTGACCATGTTGAGTGAGGGCAAAGCCTATTTCTGTTTTCTCCATCCGGTCGGCGTAAAACACCGGAAGTGACGTCATGTGGAAAAACGCAGTGTGCTTCCGTCTGTGGAAATATGGCTGCGGCCAGTTTCGGCGTTCTTTGCCGAAACGTCTTAACTAGCCTGAAGGTTTCCAGGTCGCTTGTAAGTCCTCAGGCCCTAGCTAGCACAGGGTAAGTGATGTGAGGAATAGGCTTGTTCTCCTCTCCGGTTTTAGATCTTGTTTGGCCGCCGAGATGTTGAAAACCGCTGAGAGGTCGTGCGGATGGATGAGACCGAAAACACTAGCGTGAGGAGGGAATAACCTTAGAAAAGTCTCCCACCTCCGACATTTCCGTTCCTTTCTCAAACATTTTATTGTCATTTACTGAGGACCACGCAGTCCATGGGGTCTGTGGATACCCAGTATTTGTTGAATTAAACCTAAAGGTGCAGGCGCATGCCGTTTGGCTGGGTGAGTTGCACTGAAGAGTTTTTGGTTATGGAACGGAGCCAGGTTTGGATGGATGAAAAAGAAGGGGGCCTTTGTAATTCCATAATCAATCATAAAGAGACTGTTTAATAATGTTCAGTGGATAAATGAAACTCAGATGAACGGAAAGTAGCCCTGCAGGTGTGAAAAAGGAACATGCTACATATGTTCATTATTTCTGGCAAGAGTTTGTTTTCTAGACAGACGAACTAGAGTTTATGGTGTATGGTTTCCTCATTTATTTTGGCTTTTATGTGTAATGAGTTGAATTTTATACATAGTTGGGTATGTCGGATTTTTAAAAATTATTTATTTATTTTAACTAGGCTCCAGACTCCTACGGTGATAGGACAATAATGAGTGTCTGTTATGTGCTACAATATTATTGCTTACGCTTTCCTAAGAGATAATATTTTTTTTTCATTTCGTAGAGGCTCAAAGGTTGTAACTTGATAAAGGTAACGATCAATTGTTTCTTTCTCATCATCCTTTTTTCTTCAAAATAAACTAAGATTTTTATTAATGAATACCTGTTCATTTGCAGACACTTTGGAAAATAAGACAAAGTGTTTTGAAGAAAGTAATAATTTTTGCCACTCATACATAAAGATTTCCTTCCATTCTTTTTAATTTTGCATATGTACACATACAATGTGTATATACACATACACATGTAATTTTAGAATAAGGCAGAATCGTATTTACATATATGCAGTTTTGTGCTTTATTCTTGTTTCCCCAACTTTTTATTTTTAAAAATTTCAAACCGACAGAAAAGTTGTAAGAATAGACAAAAAATAACCATATGCTCTTCATCTTTATTAAGCAATCCTTAGCAATTTTGTCACATTTTCTATGTCTCTGTATATCCATGCCTTTATAATTTTTTTCTGAGCTATTTGAGGCATGTCAGAATTGCAAACATCATGACACTTCAGCATATATCTCCTAAGAACAAGAGCACTATCTTAACTACATACAGTACTACAGTGATCACGCTGGATAATGTAGTGTCAATATATTACAATTACTGTTCTTTTATCTAGCATACAGTCCAAATTGAAATGTCATCAATATCTTGCTAATTTCTTTTTCTTTCTTTCTTAATTTTTTATTCAGGGTCCAATCAACAATCACTGATGGCATTAGTTATGTCTCCTTCATTATCTTTAATCCAGAACATTTTTTGTAAAATCAGATTATCCTGATTTTTAGATTATCCCTCCATTTGAATTTGTCTGATTGCATCCTTGGTTTAGATACAGGTTAACTTTTTTGGGAAGGAATACAACACTTGTGATGTAATTTGCTTTTGTGTTTTCAGTGATTTCACCAGGTTATTAAATATTCTTTAAAAATATGATTTTTAGGGACATCTGGGTGCCTCAGTCAGTTAAGTGTCTGCCATTAGCTCAGGTCTTGATCCCAGGGTTCTGGGATTGATTCTGTTGGGCTCCTTGCTCGGTGAGGATCCTGCTTCTCCCTCTGCCTACCGTTCCCCCCTGCATGTGCTCTGTTTGTGTGTGTGTGTGTGTGTGTGTGTGTCTCTCTCTCTCTCTCTCTCTCTCTCTCTCTCTCTGACAAATAAATCTTAAAAAAAAAAAAAAACCAAAACCATGATTTTTAAATTACTTCACAATAATGTCATAGAAATGAACAGTAATTGAGGCACTTAGGTGGCTCAGTCTGTTGAGTGTCCCAACTCTTGATTTCTGCTCAGGTCATGATCTTAGGGTTGTGGGATTGAGCTGCCTCTCCCCACACGCAGGCTCCACACTTAGTATGGAGTCATCTTGAGATTCTCTCTCCCCCTGCACAAGTACATATGTGCATGCACACACTCTCTCTCTCAAATAAATTAAAAAAAAAAAAAAAAAACCCAAACGCACAATTTTTTAACCATTTCCTGGTTGCATACCTGCATTATTATCTACTTTTGGATATCACATATAATGCTTTAATAGACATTTTTACTTATCAGTTTCCAGCTATAGTATTTTTAGTTGATATTTCTAGATGAGGAATTATTGGATTGAAGGGGGAAGCATGGAAGCTTGTGATATATGTTGCAAAATTAACCTTCAGAATGTCTTTATCTGCTCATAGAACTACTATCAGTTTATGAAAGGCCTAAAAATGTTACTTTGAAATATAATTGTATCAGTGGGGGGGGGGGCTGACTGTCTTAGTCTTTAGAGCATGAGTTTAAGCCCCATGTTGGAGCCTACTTAAAAAATAAAAAATACGGGGCACCAGGGTGGCTCAGTTGTTAAGCGTCTGCCTTCGGCTCAGGTCATGATCCCAGGGTCCTGGGATTGAGCCCCACATCGGGCTCCCTGCTTAGTGGGAAGTCTGCTTCTCCCTCTCCCACTTTCCCTGCTTGTGCTCCCTCTCTTGCTGTCTCTCTGTCCAATGAATAAATAAAATCTTTATAAAAAATAAAAATACAGTTTTATCAGTATATTACCTTCAAATCATGCGAATATATTAACCTGTGAAATTAAAGGGTAGCAACATCTGTAATGCAGTGTTAAAAATAATTTCTAAAACATTTTATGTTTGTTTTTTGTGCAGAAACATGAGTGATTTTCTTAACATTACAGATGAGAAAATGATTCTAGTTAGTGCTTATAAAATCCAAATGTTGTAAAATTTAATCACTTGTTTATATATGTTCAGTTGCAGGTTTTCTCTTAGTTTTTTGTCTAAGAACATACCAAATATCACATCTTTTCACCAGTGTAGATTACTTCATACCACATTGTCAAGGAAAGGACTGGAAGAATTTTTTGATGACCCAAAGAATTGGGGGGAAGAAAAAGTGAAATCTGGTAAGATATTTGGGTTGATCAATGTTAAATATATTTATTGAACCCTTTATCATTTTGGGATTATTCATGCACCTTGGAAATCATTTAGGTGTTCGTTTTTTTCTTTCCTTTGGGAATGTCAAAGAAAATTAAAAGGATAATGTAATACAGAGTTAATTGTTGATTGGCAGGTGGCAAGAGGTTTAGAAGAGCAATATGTTGAAATTATTAACTGAAGGGCACCTGTGTGTCTCAGTTTCTTGAGCATCCAACTCCCAGTTTTTGCTCAAATTATGATCTCAGGGTCAAGAGAGTGAGCCCCATGTCCAGGCTTCCTGCTCTTCAGCTGGGAATGTCTTTAGATTCTCTTCTCCCTCTGCCTGTCCCTTCACTTGCATGCACACATGTGTTCTCTCTCTAAACAAATAAATAAAATATTTAAAAAAGAAAAAAGAAATTGTTAATTGAAGTGAGATTAAGGTTTGTTTTAGATTTTTTTTTTTAGAGATAATTACATATTAATTTATGATGACATAAGATATTTTGGCATTAAGTTTTGGAAATATATTCTTTATTAATACAACATTTTTTAAATGTTATTGCCAATCACATTACTGATATTTTCATGCGTTACCTAATTTAATGCCAATTTAATCCTAATTATGTTTTACATATAATGTGATAAAACTATTATATTTTATAGATTAGCAAATAGGTTTAGAGAGGTTAAGTAATTTGCCACAGGGCACATAGCTAGAATATTATTTCATGTTGTGAATTTCATAATTTTAATAGGAGCTTCATGGACCTGTCAGCAATTAAGGAATAAAAGTAATGAAGATTTACATAAACTTTGGTAAGTATACTGAGTACATTAATATGTAGGTGTTCAAGGAGTGCCGGAGTGGCTCAGTAGAGCGTGTAACTCTTGATCTTTGGGTTGTAAGTTCAAGCCCCACATTGGGTATAGAGATTACTTAAAATCTTAGGAAATATATATGTGTAAGTGTTTGAAGTAGTTAAAGTATAACAGTGAGGTATAAACATTATATATTTGATGTAAGAAATATAGTAACGTAATTTGTCTTATAATACTATGGATGATGTATAAAATCATTATAGATTTTATAAATATGACAGGTTAAGTTACATTAAGACAAATGTAATAGTGTTCTTAAGTATTTGGGGATTTAGAAATTTTACTGTTCTACTAATCATACTAGCATATTTATACTAACAATTTTAGTAAACTAATGAAATAGAGTTTGTTAACATTTAGGCCTTCCTCCTTTTTATTACCTTATGTGTGGTCTGTAATCTTTAGCTTATTTACTCTGGGGAGTATGTTGGAGAGTGCATTTAATTGGGAATTTAGCTAGATACTTCTGGCAGATTTTCCTGATGAATTAGAGAGGGTTGAGAGAATTTAAGATAGGGTTGCATTTTTAATGGATTATTTATTTATTTACTTATTTACATATTTGTATTTATTTTTATTAAGGAGCAATTGACATAACATTGTATTGGTTTCAGGGTTACAACTTAGTGATTTGAGACTTGTATGCATTGTAAAATGATCACCTTAAGTACAGTTCAGATATGTTACTGCACATAGAAATTTTTTTTTCCTTGTGATGAGAACTTTCAAGATCTGCTTTCCTAGGTATTTTCAAATGTACAGTACAATATTAACTAATCACTATGCTGTACATTACATCCCCTTGACTTACTCATTTTATAACTGGAAATTTGTACTTTTTCACTCCTCTCACCCATTTCGCTATTAACCTTAAAAATAGTTATTTTACCAGTAAAATGGGTTTATTCAGGAATAATGGAATTGAAGTTAAGGATAAGCAAGCTATCAGAGGAATTACTGCCTATGCTCTCTTGAATTAAAACCATAGGCCAGTCTAACAAAGGAATATTATTTTATGGAGAAAGTTGGGCCAGATTGTTTTGAGTGAAAGTCCATTGGAGAAAAGCAAAGAGTTCAGGGTGATGGTTTCTCATTGGCTGAGCTGCTGACATGGTCAGTTTCTTATAGGAGATGGCAGTGTATGTCTTTCCCTGTTGGAGTCTGTAATTGATTCTTTCCTGTTGAAGATTCTTCTATTAGGGATCTGTAATTGACATTTTTTCCTATAATTGACATGGCATGTTATGGCTCCCTGCTTCAGCAACCCCTTCCATCATCTCCAGTCCACTTTAGTTAGGTTTCCTTTTATTAATTCACACTTTCCACCTTTTGGTCAAGATCTTTCCTTGAAAGCAGTGGTGTTCAAGACTCAGTTTTTCTATATTTAGTGGTATTGTCCTTCAATGCCGGGAAGGATCTTTCCTGGTTGTCATGTCCTACCTTGGAGGGAAAGTGCCTAACAGTTAGGAACGTCAAAAGCCCACTTTTGAGTAACAAGGAAGGTTAAGAGAGAATTCTCTGGCAGTTCCCATCTAAAGTTTATACTTCTCAAGGCCTAACTATTAGAGATCATCTCCTTATTAGGTGCATCATTTTTTTAAAATTTAAATTTCAGTGTAATTAAAGTGTTATATTAGTTTCAGTTGTACGATATAGTGATTGAACAATTCTATATATTACATAGTGCTTGTCACTGTAAGTGGACTCTTAATCTCCTTCACCTGTTTCCCTATCCCCCACCTCCCTTCTGGGAACCATCAGTTTGTTCTCTATAGTTAAGACTTTTTTTGTTTGTCTCTTTTTTTTTTACTTTGTTTTGTTTCTTAAGTTCCACATACGAATGAAATCATATGGTATTTGTCTTTCTCAGACTTACTTCACACTTAGCATTATATCCTCTAGATCCATCCTCGTTGCAAATGGCAAGATTTCATTCTTTTTTATAGCTGAGTAATGTCTATTGTACATATATATATACACCACATTTTCTTTATTCATCTATCAGTGGATAGTTGGGGTGCTTCCATACTTCGGCTGTTGTAAATAATACCTCAGTAAACATATAGGTGCATATATCTTTTTTGATTTGTTTCAGTGGTTTTTGGTTAAATACCCAGTAGTGAAATTACTGGATCATATAGTAATTCTAGTTTTAATTTTTTGAGGAACCTGCATGCTTTTTTCCACGGTGGCTGCACCAGATTGTATCCCCATGAACATAGACAAGAGTTCCTTTTTCTCCATATCCTTGTCAGTACTTTCTTCTTGTGGTTTTTATTTTAGCCATTCTCACAGGTATGAAATGATATCTCATTGTGGTTTTGATCTGCATTTCCCTGATGATGAGTGATGTTGAGCATCTTTTCATGTATCTGTTGGCCATCTGTGTGTGTTCTGTGGGGAAATGTCTGTTCATGTCTTCTGTCCATTTTTAAATTTGGTTATTTGTGGTTTTTTGGTGTTGAGTTCTATAAATAATTTGTGTATTCTAGATACTAAACACTTTATCGGGTATGTCATTTGCAAATATCCTCTCCCATTGTCTGTGTTGTCTTTTTGTTTTTTTGATTATTCCCTTTGCTGTGCAGAAGCTTTGTATTTGAATTGTCCCAATACTTTATTTATTTTTTAAAAAGTAGACCACATCCAATGTGGAGCCCATCATGGGGCTTGAACTCACGACCCTGAGATTAAGACCTGAGCTGAGATCAAGAGTCAGATATTTAAAAAAAAAAAAAAAAAAAGAGGCAGATATTTAACTGACTGAGCCACCCAGGTACCCCCCAATGGTTTATTTTTGCTTTTGTATCCCTTGCCTGGGGAGACCAATCTAGAAAAATGTTGGAATGGTTGATATCAGAGAAATTATTGCCTATGCGCTCTTGAAGGATTTTTTTGGTTTCAGGTCTCACATTTAGGTCTTTAATCCACTTTGAGTTTATTTTTATGTATGGTGTAAGAAAGTGGTCCAATTTCATTCTTTTGCTTGTGGCTGTCTGGTTTTCCCAACACCATTTGTTGAAGAGACTGTCTTTTTCCCATTGCATAATCTTGCCTCCTTTCTTGAAGATTAACTGACCACATAATTGTGGTTTTTTTTTTTTTTTTAAGGTTTTTTTGTATTTATTTGAGAGAGAGAGAGTGAGAGAGCAGGTATGTGAGGCAGAGAGGAGCAGAGTGGGAGGGAGAGGGCGGGATAAAGAATCTTAAGCAGACTCCCTACTGAGCACAGAGCAGAACCCTGAGATAAGGACCTAAACGAACTAAGAGAGGCTTAACTGACTGAGCCACCCAGGTGCCCTTCGTGCGTTTATTTTTGAGCTCTCTGTTCTGTTGCATTGATCTAGGTGCCCGTTTTTGTGCCAGTACCATATTCTTTTGATTACTACAGCTTTGTAGTATAACTTGAAACCTGAAATTCTGATACCTCTGGTTTTGTTCTTTTTCAAGATTGCTTTGGGTGTTCAGGGTCTTTTGTGGTTCCATGCAAATTTTAGGATTGCTTATTTCTAGTGCTGTGAACTATTGGTATTTTGATAGGGATTGTGTTAAATCTGTAGATTGCTTTGGGTGGTATGGCCAGTTGAGCAGTATTTGTTCTCCAAATCCCATGAGCGTGGAATATCTTTCTCTATGTGTTGTCTTCAACTTCTTTCATTGGTGTTTTATGGTTTTCATAATACATATCTTTCACCTCCTGGGTTAAGTTTATTCCTAAGTACCTTATTATTTTTGGTGCAATTGTAAATGGGATTGTTTTATTAATTTCTTTTTCTCCTGCTTCATTATTAGCATACAGAAATGCAGATTTCTGTAGATTGATTTTGTATCCTGTGACCTTACTAAATTCATTTCTTCTAGTAGTTTTTTGGTAGAGTTTAGGGTTTTCTACATATAGTATGTCATCTGCAACTAGTGAAAGTTTTATTTCTTCCTTACCAATTTGGATGCCTTTTATTTCTTTTTGTTTTCTCCTGTGGCTAGGACTGTACTGTGTTGAATAAAAGTGGTGACAGTGGACATCCTCATCTTATTTATGACCTTAGGGGAAAAGCTCTCAGTTTTCCCCCATTAAGTATGATGTTTGCTATGGATTTTTCATAGATGGTCTTTATTATGTTGAGGTATATCCTCTAAATCCACTTTATTGAGGGTTTTTATCATAAACAAATGCTGTATTTGTCAAATGATTTTTCTGCAGCTGTTGAAATGATCATATGGTTTTTATCTTCTCTCTTGTTGATGTGATATATCATATTGATTGATTTGCGAACATTGAGCGACCCTCTCATCCCAGTAATAAATCCCACTTGATTATGGTGACTTATTTTTTTAATGTATTGTTGGATTCTTCTTGCTAATATTTCATTGAGGATTTTTGCATGTATATTCAGCAGAATATTGGCCTGGAGTTCTCTTTTTTTGTAGTCTTTATTTGGTTTTGCTATGAGGATAATTCTGGCATCATAGAATGAATTTGGAAGCTTTCCTTTCTCTTCTATAAAAGAATAAGTATTATTCTATAAAAGAATTATTTTATAATAATAGAATAAGTATTCTATGAAAGAATTCTTTTTCTATATTCTTTTTTTAAATTATTTATTTATTTATTTTTAAATAGAGATCATATTGACTTATGAGTTTGTTTTTTTTCAAGATTTTTATTTATTTATTTGACAGGCAGAGATCACAAGTAGGCAGAGAGGCAGGCAGAGAGAGAGGAGGAAGCAGGCTCCCTGCGGGGCAGAGAGCCTGACGTGGGGCTCGATCCCAGGACCCTAAGACCATGATCTGAGCTGAAGGCAGAGGCTTTAACCCACTGAGCCACCCAGGCGCCCCTTAAATTTTTATTTATTTTGACAGAGATCACAAGTAGGCAGAGAGGCAGGCAGAGAGAGAGGGAGAAGCAGTCTCCCTGCTGAGCAAAGAGCCTGATGTGGGGCTCAATCCCATGACCTGAGCCGAAGGCAGAGGCTTAACCCACTGAGCCACCCAGGTGCCCCTTTTTCTATATTCTTATTCTGTAAAAGAATAAGTATTATTCTATAAAAGAATAAGTATCAACTCTTCTTTAAAAGATAGAATTCTTGGGGCACCTTAGTGGCCCAGTCAGGTAAGCATCTGTCTCGATTCCAGCTCAGGTCATGAGATCAAACCCCATGTCAGGCTCCTCACTCAGCAGAGCGTCTACTTGAGATTCTCTTTCTCTCTCTCTGCACCTCCCACCTGCGTGCCTCCCACCTATGTACATGCGTGTGGTGTCTCTCTCAAATAAATAAGTAAATCTTTTAAAAAATAAGTAAATAAAAAAAAAAAATAAAAGGTAGAATTCCCCTGTGAAGTGATCTGGTCCTGGACTTTTGTTTTTTGGAAATTTTTGATTATTGCTTCAGTTTCTTTGCTGGTAATCAGTCTGTTCAAATTTCCTATTTCTTCCTGATACCGTTTTGGGAGGTTATATGTTTCTAGGAATTTATCTATTTCTTCTAGGTTGTTCAGTTTGTTGACACATTTTCATAATATTCTCTGACAGTCCTAGTCCCTTCTTTGTCATCAGGTGTTATTTATGATTTTGTTTGGGTTCTTTTGTTTGGGTTCTAGCTTTTTTTTTTTTTTTTTTTTTTTTAAATGAGTCTAGCTAAAGGTATATTTGCTGATCTTTTCAAAGAATCAGCTTCTGGTTTCATTGATCTGTTCTCTCTTTTGTTTTAATTTCTATTTCATTTATCTCTGCTCTAATCTTTATTACTTCCTTTCTCCTGCTGGTTTTGGGTTTTGTTTGTTGTTCGTTTTTTGCTTCTTTAGGTGTAAGGTTAGATTGTTTGAGATTTTTTTCTTGCTTCTTAATATAGGTCTATATTGCTGTAAATTTCCTTCTTAGAAATGCTTTTGCTGCATCCCAAAGATTTTGGACCTGCTGTTTTCATTTTCATTTGTCTTCATGTATTTTTTTAATTTCCTCTATTTCTTGGTTGACCCATTTCAGTTTTTAGTAGCATGTTATTTTAACCTCCATGTATTTGTGGGTTTTTTTCCAGATTTTTCTTGTAGTTGATTTCTGGTTTCATGGCATTTGTGGTCCGAAAAGATGCATAGTATGACTTTGATTTTTAAAAATTTGTTAAGACTTCTTTTGTGGACTCATGTGATCTGCTCTAGAGAATGTTCTGTGTGCACTTGAAAAAAGAATGTGTATTCTACCATTTTAGTATGGAATGTTCTGAATATATCTGTTAGATCCATTTGGTCCAATGTGTCATTCAAAGCCACTCTTTCCTTGTTGATTTTCTGTTTGGATGATCTCTCCATTGATGGAAGTGGGGTATTAAAGTTCTCTGCTAGTATCGTATCACTTCCTTCTTTTATGTTAGTAGCTGCTTTATATGTTTAGGTGCTCCCTTTTTGAGTGCATAAGTAATCACAATTGTTATGTCTTCTTGTTGGATTGTTCCCTTTGTGATTATATAGTGTCCTTCCTTGTCTCCTGTTCTAGACTTAAATGTTTTAAAGTCTATTTTGTCCAATATAAGTATTGCTGCCCATTTTCCTTTTGTTTCCATTCGCATGATACATACTTTTCTATCCCTCCGCTTTCAATCTGCATGTGCCTTTAGGTCTGAAACGAGTTTCATGTAGGCAACAGATAGATAGGTCTTGCTTTTTTATCCATTCCAGCACCCTTTGTCTTTTAATTGCAGTGTTTACTCCATTTACATTTGAAGTAGTTATTGATAACTAGCCATTTTATCACTGTTTTATGATTGTTTTTGTCCTCTGTTCCTTTTTTTCTCTTGCTCTCTTACAGTTTGCTGGCTTTCTTTCGGGATATATTTGGATTCCTTTCTTGTTATTTTTTATATATTGATTACTGGTTTTTGATTTGTGATTTACTCTTAGGTTTATATATAACCTCTTGTGCATATAGCAATCTAATTAGGTTGATGGTCACTTAAGTTTGGAACCCATCCTAAAAGCACTACATTTTTACTCCTCTGCTTCTCATGTTTTATGTATATTGTGTCATACTTTACATCCTTCTATTCTGTGAATTTCTTAACTGATTTTTGGAGATATACTTACTGCTTTTGGGCTTCTTACTTTTATTCCTGCTTATGGTCTTTCTACTCAGAGTCCCCTTTACATTTCTGATAAGGCTGTTTTAGTGATGAATTCCTTTAACTTTTGTTTGTCTGGGAAACTCTTTATCTCTTCTTCTATTCTGAATAACTTTGCTGGATGATACAATATTGTTAGTTGCAGGTTTTTTTTCTTTCAGCACTTAAAATATATCATGCACTGTCTCTGACCTGCAAATTTTCTGCTGAAATCAGCTAATAGCCTTATGGGGTTTCCCTTGTATGTAATTGTTTTCTTTAGCTTCTTTTAAAATTCTTTCTTGATCACTATCTTTTGACATTTTAATTACTGTGTGTCTTGGTGTGGACCTCCTTAAGTTGATTTTATTGGGTGCTGTCTGTGCCTCCTGGATCTGAGTTTCTGTTTACTTTCCCATGTTCAGGAAGATTTCAGCTATTATTTCTTCAGATAAATTTTCTGACCCCTTTACTCTGTCTTCCCCTTCTAGGATCCCTGTAATATGAATATTATTATGCTTGATGGTGTTCCTGAGTTCCCTAAGTCTATTTTCATTTTTCCCCCCCTCTCACATTCAGCATGATTGCTTTCCATTATTCTGTCCTCCCGGTCACTGATCTGTTTTTCTGTTTCCTATAGTCTACTTTTTATTCTCTCTAGGGTATTTTTAATTTCAGTTATTGAGTTGTTCATCTCTGATTAGTTCTTTTTTATACTTTCTGTTTTTTGAGGGTCTCACTGAGATCCTCCATTTTTTTCTCAAGTCCAATGATGATCTTTATGACCATTATTTTAAATTCTCTATCAGGGCACCTGAGTGGCTCCGTTGTTTAAGAGTCTGCCTTCAGCTCAGGTCGTCATCCCAGGGTCCTGGGATCAAGCCCTGCATCAGGCTCTCTGCTCAGCAGGAAGCCTGTCTCTCCTTCTCCCTCTGCTTGTATTTCTTCTTTCACCATCTCTCTCTTTCTGTGTCAAGTAAATAAATAAAATCTTTAAAATAAGTAAATAAAATAAATTCTCTATCAAGAAGATTACTTAACATCTGTTTCGTTTGGGTCTCTTGCTGTGATTTTTATCCTTTTCTTTCATCCTTGCCCCTCCAGCATAGGTCCCAAGATTAAGAAACAAATCTCTCTCCTGTATACCCTAGGATTCTTTCAGACTGGTGCTGTTTTGTATCTCAGTGGAACTGTTTGTTGTACTGTCTCTTTAAGAATGGGGACTCCATTTCCTCTCATCCTCAACTCTCTTGGACCCAAGCCTGCTGCTTTTTGAAGTTTAAAGTGTTAAACCCCAGTGATTGTAAGAATTTGAGAAATTAAGCCCCTCTGCTTTTCAAAAGCAGATGTTACAGGGATTCATCTTCCCAGTGCAGGTCTTCCATGCTTGGGGTGCCTGGCACAGGATGCAAGAGTATGCAAGCCTGGTCTGGGCATGCTGAGAAAGCTGTCTCATCACACATCTGCTTCAGTTCCAGGAAATTCACACCTTCAGGTCACTGGATTTTGTGCAGGTCCAGTGAGGGTTTTGTGCTTTCCTTAGATGTGTCATGTGAATGCAGGATCCTTTTCCTTGGAGTTCGGTGGCACAAGGTTGAAGAGAGTCTTTCTGGAGGTGTCTTTTTCAATAGATGAAATCTTTAGGTTACAAAATATGATGCTTAAGGTTGCCGTCTCCAGGGAGTGCACTGTGAAAAGCATTTTTTTTTTTTTAAGATTTTATTTATTTATTTGATAGAGAGAGAGACAACACAAGCAGCAGAGACAGACAGAGAGAGGGAACACAAGCAGGGAGAGTCGGAGAGGGAGAAGCAGGCTGAACAGGGATCCCGACGCAGGGCTCAATCCCAGGACCCTGGGATCATGACCTGAGCCAAAGATAGACGCTTAACCGCCTGAGCCATCTAGGTGCCCCTCCATTACTATGTCTTCAGTGGCCTTAATTAAAGGGATGGTGGCAGGAGTGACTCTGAGACAAGGGGAATCCACATGCCACAGGGTCTAGCTGTTAGCTGTAATACTCTGTAGGTTGTTGATGGTCCCCATGTTTTGGCGTGAGTACTCCCAAGGGCATTCCCTTCTCTTTTACAAAGAGGAGAAAAGAAAGTTGATGATTAGGATGTCCAAGGGCAGGGTACATTACTAGGCTTTTTTAAAGTTCCAAAGGTTACGTTTTCCTGACCTTCCCAAATAATAAAGTCAAATTTGTCATCTTTTAGTAAAGCATATAGAGTTTGAGTCTTAAGAGGGAATTTTGGGATGCCATTTCCAATGGTAGCCAGCAAGTCCAAGAAAGCCTCATAGTGGATGCTTAGTTTTAGGTTTGGGGAAGTTCAGGATGTCTTGAAGTCTGCCTGGATCCAAAAGTCCTTGTTCTAAGATCAGGTGCCCTAAGTATCAAACCTAAGTTTGAGCAAACTGCAGTTTATTTTGGAGAGCTTATGTCCCTTTAAGGCCAAAAGTTGCAACAGTTAGTTGTTTTCATCCTGTGAAGAGTTTTGAGAAAGGGAGCAAAGAGGCAAATCATCTACATATTATAACAACATAGACCTTACAGAAAACTATATGATCTAAATCAGTTTTTAAGGTTTGTGAGAGTAAGAAGGACTCTCTGTAGGCCTGGGGCATTTCTGGCCTGGTATATTTCCCATTCTTCCCAAGTGAAAGCAAAAAGATTAACTGTCCTTATCAGCTAGAATACTAAATATGTACTGCAGAGGTCAGTTACAGTGGACAATCTGCTTTCAGTGGAAATGAATGTCAGTAGCAGATGGGGGGCGGGGAGCCCTTAGGAACAAGGTGCCAAGGGATAACAATGTTATTTATTGCTTGGGCTAACCTCCATCCTTGGCCATTGGGTTTTCTTACAGGTAAAATAAGGGTATTACAGGGACTAGTGTAGGGATTAATGCACTCGAGAGCCTGGTTATCTTTTATTATGGGCTTCTTTATTTACAGGCTGTTCGTTAATTCCGGGGACAGATTTTGAGGGATCTGTTTGAATCTTGATGGGAGATGCACTGTGGATTCTGCCAATAACAGTTGAAGATCTTACTCATAAAGAGGATGGTAGGGGTGCCTGGGTGGCTCAGTGGGTTAAAGCCTCTGCCTTCAGCTCAGGTCGTGATCCTGGGGTCCTGGGATCGAGCCCCACATTGGGCTCTCTGCTCAGCGGGGAGCCTGTTTCCTTTCCTCTCTCTACCTGCCTCTCTGCCTACTTGTGATCTCTGTCTGTCAAATAAATAAATAAAATCTTTAAAAAAAAAAAAAAAAAAAAGGATGGTAGCTGATCCAGTAGGGACAAATGATCAGTGTCCACAGACTCAGCTATAGTGCTGTCAGAGATGGAGCAAATAATAGATGTCAGAGGGCCATTTAATTTACCTAGTTGGCAATTTTGATTACTACCTTCAAATTCCAGAATTATTTCCCTGTCTTGGAAGAAAGGAATTCTGGTATGGTATTTTTCTAAGAAATATTGGCCCAGTGGGGGCATAGGAACTAAGGAGAAGATTGTTTCTCTCAGAGTGCCTAGACAAATGGGGATCGGTTCAGGGATAGGAACCTGTTGAGGTGTATTAGCCATCCCTACTATTTGAGCTGTTTTAGCTCTGAGGCAGAGACTGCTTTATAGCGGTGGGTTGAGAACCTAGAGTGTAGCTCTCACATCAGTAGAGACAGATTCATTCCCAATCTGGAGAATGGTTTCTCTGAGGTGATTAAGAGGGAGGATTGGGAAAGCTGTTGTTCCTCAGAGCTCTGTCATTGGGAATTAGGAAGACATTGGAAAGGCCGGCTAGGGGGCTGAAGGCTCCTGGAGCATTTCAGTTGGTGATGGTCTTTTTTGTTGTTATTGTTGTTGTTGTTGTTGTTGTTGTTTTTAAACGTCCTGGCTCTTTGCAATAATGAAAGTAGGAGGGTTTTTGTTTTGTTTAGGGCCCTTATTTGCAGGAGTTGAAAAGTAAGAATTTTAGTGGTCTTATGTGTTTCCTCCAAGGATGCAAGTAAGGTTATTTACCAAATTAACTAAATCTGAATAGTTTCCCTTTCCATCCTGGTCCTTGTAACTAAACCAAAAGTATCTTGGTTCATTCCATTAGTAAATATATTGTTAAATGTTACTCAAGTGGATTCAGCATATTAAAGGAAGACCAAATTGTCTTTAAATTTGCTTTAATTTAGAAATTATAAATTAGAAATAATAAATTACTATTATAATTGACTCCAAATTGTCTCAAAGAAAATTTAAAGACAATTTGGAGTTGGTTATAATAGTAATTTAATGACAGATTCACCAAAATTTTGCATATAATTCATTCATTTCATTCATTCTAGTCAAGGGGCTTAGAAAAAAGTACCGTATTGCTTGGTGGAGCGTTCCAGTGAGGGTTCTAGCATCTTGCCAAAAGTTAGGGGTATGTTTCTCTAAATACTTTTAGGATGTTTCCATCAAGTTTCATCTAGTCTTTGGTCTACCCCTCACCAACAAGGATATAGACTAATTATCAATCTGAGACACCAGGTTGATGAGTTTGAATAACTGTGCTGAATTCTTCAGCAGATCTCTTGGTGTCCTCAGTCACTTTAGGGAGCTCTTTAACTATGGCCGCAATTCAGCCTTAGTTCAGTGACCATAGATAGGTAGGGTTTATTTAGACCCTCAGAAGACTTAATTTTAAAGGGGCAGGTTTTAATAGGTTCAGGAAAGGAAAGGACAGAGTAGGAAAGGTTTAGAGGAAAAGAGAAGTTTGGTGAGAATCAGCATGGGGGAGCAGGGGGTGTGGAGGGTGAGGCAGTGCAGAAGGGAAGGAGGGTGATGGCACCGGATGTGCGGCCTGAACACAGGTGGCTGCTGTGCATCCTGAGACAAAGAAGATAGGAGGGGAAAAGACCTTATGAGCCTTTTTGTCTTTTTAATTGTTTGCCTCTTAGTCTAGAAATTATATTTTTGCAGAGAGGCAGTTTTAGTTTCCTAATAATGTGTGGCAGTTTCTAAATACCAGTCAATCCCATTCCATCTTGGCGGTTTTAGAGCCTTGGCTGTCCAGTTCAGTTTTGAAAGAAGTAAGTTTAGGCTGATTGAAAGATCTCCCAAACAGCCACTGAAATCCCAATTTATAGTTGTTGGATATCTCGGGGGCCTGGAACTTGCTATTGGCCTATAAAGTGGGGGACAGTTTTCGGGGACTGGAAGCCTTAAATCTGTACAATCTGGCTCTACGGGGAGTGTCAAAGTGGTGGAGAAGTGGTGTTGGAAAAGTCAACACGTATTTGGCCTCAGGATGGAAAAAACCTTTCATTTGGCATCAGAAGTGTTATGTGTAGAACAGCACAGCTTCATTATAGAGCAATTAGTTGTATGAAAGCACTGTTACTTAGGTTATTGGTAAAGGGCTAGGCAGGGCTGTTAGTGTTCATCTTGGCTAAAACCAAACAATTTCTCTTCTGCAAAATCATCATCTTCCACAGCTCAAGATACCCCAATGCCTTTGTGTTGTTTTCAGTGCCCTCCACATTTATTACCTTTCCTTTCTTCCAGCTGTAAATCTCAAACAGATTTATTCATAAAACCTACACCCACACTTCAGCTCTGCCACTTCAGTACGTTTGGTCATGTTTGCTTTGCTTTCCTTTCTAGCCTAACAAATCCCATCTCTCTGAGGCTTTGCTTATCATCCTAGTGAGAAGAGATGTGTCCCCTCTCTCTCACTTAATTCTTTTGGTATTTGTCTATACCACTTAATATACACATTACATTCCAATTTCTGAGGCAGCATAGTAGAATGAAAACAAAAATAATTAATGCACACAAGGAGTCCAGAATTTGAATCTTGAATTAGCTGTGTGCCCAGAATAGCTTACTTCTGTCAGCCTTACTTTTTTCTTTCAGAAAGTGTTAATAGTACCAACCTCAAAGGGTTGTTGTGAGAATTAAATGAGGTAATATATGTAAAATGCTTAGCACATTGCCTGTCATAAAATAGGCACCGAATGTTATCTTCCATCTTCTCTTTCTACTTGGAATATAGGGAATTTTTCTTATGCTTTTTTATAAACTCTCTTGGTACTTAATACAGTTTATGGTGGAAAATTTATGAAACAAATGAATAAGAATCAATTACAGCTTTGTTTAAAGGATAATTCTTCATTTTTTTTTTTTTTTAAGATTTTACTGATTTGACAGAGAGAGATCACAAGTAGACAGACAGAGAGAAGGGGGGAAGAAGGCTCCCTGCTGAGCAGAAAGTCCAATGCAGGGCTTGATCCCAGAATCCTGAGATCATGACCTGAGCCAAAGGCAGAGGCTTAACCCACTGAGCCGCCTAGGTGCCCCTAAAGGATAATTCTCTGTAATGATATTCTATAAATCAGCATTTCTAAAGGACTTTTGAATACAGATCATAAGTTTTGATATCAAAAATTACAACCTTAGGGGCACCCAGGTGGCTCAGTTAGTTTAACATCCAGCTCTTGGTTTCGCATCAGGTCATGATTTCATGGCTCCTGGGATCAAGCCCCAGGAGGTACTCTGCGCGCAGCCCGAGTCTGCTTGAGATTCTCTTCCTCTGCCCCTCCCCCTATACTCTCACTCTCCCTGTGTCTCTCTAAAATAAATCTTTTAAAAAATTTACAACCTTAATGTAACCATAGACTAGCATCACAAGCTTTGTATTCTTTGCTGTAGGTATGTCCTACTGAAAGAAAGAAACATGCTCCTAACTCTAGAACAGGAGGCCAAGCGGCAGAAATTGCCAATGCCAAGTCCGGAGCGGTTAGAAAAGGTAACATTTATGGGAGGCTGAAGACTCTTGGGTGGGATAAAAGCCAAAAGATATAAGTGTATGGTTCTTATTTTTCTTGGCAAGTGGATTTCTTTTTTTTAATTTGTTTGATCTTTAGTAAATGTACAGAGCTGTGCAACCTTCACTATTTTAGAATATCTCCATCACCCCAGAGTGAAGTATCATGCCTATCTGTAGTTACTCCCCATTCCCACCCGCAAACCTCATTAGATAAGTGGACATGTGTTTTTATTTCTCTTGGGTAGATATCTAGGAGTGAAATTGCTGGGTTGTATGGTAAATCTATGTTTAATGTTTTAAGAAACAGTCCAGCTGTTCTCTAAAGTAGCTGCGCCATTTTACATTTCTAATTCCAATTTAACTACTTCCTTATGAACAAGGTCAAAGTTTTAATACTTTTTTTTAATTGTGGTAAACAGATACCATAAAACTTACCTTTTTAGTCATTTTTAAATGTATAGTCCAGTGGTGTTAAGAATATTCACATTGTGGGGCACCTGGGGGCTCAGTGGGTTGAAGCCTCAGCCTTCGGCTCGGGTCATGATCCCAGGGTCCTGGGATCGAGCCCCACATCGGGCTCTCTGCTCAGCAGAGAGCCTGTTTCCTCCTTTCTCTCTCTCTGCCTGCCTCTCTGCCTACTTGTGATCTCTGTCAAATAAAAAAAAAAAAAGAATATTCACATTGTTGTGAAAAGGTCAACTATTGTTCAAATTAGGTTTTCTTCATTAAAAAAAAAATTCCCAGGGCGCCTGGGTTGCTCAGCCAATTGAGCAACGGACTCTTGATCTCAACTCAGGTCTTGATCTCAAAGTTGTGAGTTCAAGCCCCACATTGGGCTTCATGCTGGGCATGGAGCCTGCTTAAAAAAAAAAAATGCCCTGGGTTCATTATTTCCACTCCTAGAGGTAATCATTATACATGTATCCCATTTATCCATCAGAATTTTTCTCTGCCTGTAGAAGTGTGCCTATTTTTATTTACATTAGATAATTCCTCTAATTTGGTTATACTGTATAAACTTTTCTGACATTGGCATTTTCCCCTTACCTTGTATATGCTGGCTATCTTTTCCTATCAGTATATGCAGATCTGCCTTTTCTTTTTTGTGGCTGTACACATGTAAGCTGGTTCTTCCATGTGGAAGTTTTTTGTTTTATTTAGTTAGATCTCTCAGGGTTTTTTGCCTGGATTGCTTGCAAGTCAGCTATTTGTTGATGTGTCTGTGCCAGAGTAGATAGTCAGTGAGAACAGAGCTACCAAGGAAAATTTTTTTTAAACCTCAAATGTATGTGACATACTACCAAGGAAAATTTATCAAGAAAAATATTTAAAAAGAATTATTCTCAATTTAAGATATAAACTGAAGATTTGGAAGTATGTGTAAGGACACTCTTGGCTTTGAAATAGTTAAACTAGAAAGAAAGTTCTTTGAGGTTGGCTTGTTTTGAATAAGATGTATCTAATTGATATTCCGATTTTCCTTCTTATCTGGTGGCATGAACATGAGTAGTCAGATGTTAACTCTGTGGACTGGGTAACCATTTAACTTTCTTCGTGAGCTAACATTCGATTTCAGTTAGGCGCCTCAGAAGAAACCTTGCATGGAGGAACTCTAATGTAGTCGGTTCACAGCCAGGCTTACTAAGTTCCTAAGGGCTGCACAGCTTCATATTAGGCTCTGACCAGTCTGGTTTCTTCACTCTTCTAAGTTTGGGTGTCTTCGAAATAGGATTCACCGTTCTCATCCATCTTTTATTTCTCAGAGATTTTGTAGAAATTCATATAGTTAAGAGGAAGTACATGTGGATTCAGCTGCTCAGTGTGGCTTTGATTGAAGAAGGGAGAATAGAAGCACTGAGTGTGAGCTGAGTGTATGGGTTATGAGGTAGTCTATCTAAATTTGTGGCTTTCATATCTCTTTTGGGTCCCGCAGCTACCTGGAAGACCTTTTTTTTTTTTTTTTTTTTTTTAAGAGTGCACGCACCTGTTCATGTTGGGGAAGGGCACAGAGAAAGAGGAATAGAGAATATTAAGTAGGCTCCATACCCAGCATGGAGCCCAGTGTGGAGCTCAGTCTCATGATCCTGAGATCATGACCTGAGCCAAAGTCAAGAGTCAGACAGTTAACCAACGGAGCCAGTCAGATGTCCCTAGAAGATTATAATCTAATCTGTCATCTCTTCACCCCCACACGCCCCCCCCCCATTTTTGAGAGCTCTTTTAAGAAACAAATGTTTATATGCAATATTTCTATTTGTTATGATGGCTCACAGATAATACATAGAACCAGCTAAAAATGCCTCTCTGGTATTTAGAGCTATGAAAAAATTCAGCTTATCTGTCATTATAGTCCCCAAATATGAATATTTATTTATAAAGATATATATATTGCCTTACCAATATATTATCATATGCATTGTAAAACTCAATAGAAATGTTAAAAGAAAAAGATAAAAATAAATAGAGGTTCTAATAGGATCTTCTTGCTTCATAATGGATCTTTAGAGATTAGGATCAGGGTAGACTGATATTCTGTTCTTGTAATAGTAGCAGCTGCCAATTAGGTCAAAACATCAGTGTCTGTGTTGGGCACACTGATTAGTTGAGGCCAAAACATGGGTTTTAATATTAAAAAGTAGCAAACTGTTATCACTTAATAGTTCATTGAGTTTTGAAATAACAGGAGTCAGATGGGGTCTCTGTAAGGAATCTCTACAAGTGTAGCCCACTCCAAACAAAACTAATACCTACATATATATATGGAAATCTAAGTAGATCTTCATTTAAATGAAACTAAACTTTTGGGGCACTTAGGTGGCTTAGTCAGTTGAGCATCTGGCTCTTGGTTTCAGCTCAGGTCATGATCTCAAGGGTTGTGAGATCAATCCCCGAGTCAAGCTCATCCTCAGTGGTAGTCAAGAATCTCTCCCTCTGCCTCTCCTCCAACTTGTATGCACTCGAAGGTTTTCTCTCTCAAATAAATGAATCTTTTAAAAAATCAGTAAAACTAAACTTTTTAAAAAATTACAAAAAGTGGTATTATAAACACTCATGTATGCCTACCTGTGCCAAAAAGACTCTTAGGAAATATTTGACAGAATGTTTGGGTTTTTTTTTTTTTTCCTTAAAGATTTTATTTATTTACTCGAGAGAGAGAGCACAAGCAGGGGGAGAAGCAGGGCTCCTGCTGAGCAGGGAGCCCATTGTGGGGGTTGATCCTGGGATCCTGAGATCATGACCTGAGCTGAAGGCAGACGCTTAACTGATTGAGCTGCCCAGGTGCCCCCAGAATGGTTCTTTGACAAAAATATTCATTAAGATTTTCTGTAGCATTGTCTTTGTATGTTCTCTCTTCTTTTTTTGGCGGAGGCAGGGGGAGTAATTTGCTGTAGGTGATTGTTCCAATTCTGTCTTCTTATTCTCTTACCAGGTAGTAGATTCCATGGATGCATTAGATAAGGTTGTCCAGGAAAGAGAAGATGCCCTAAGACTTCTTCAGACTGGTCAAGAAAAAGGCAGACCTGGTGCTTGGAGAAGAGACATCTTTGGAAGAATCATCTGGTACATAGTTTCCACTGTGGTTTTTCTAAGATGAGAGTGGCAGTCTCATGCCTTATTCTCCTGTCCAGTATCTTTTATAAAAACTCTCATCATATGAAATATATTATAGATGTATCTAATGTAAACAGAGGTCCCCAGGCCCCTTTGGGGCCCCAGAATATGAATGAAGGTAGCATTATCTGGTAGGCCAAGCACCTCATTCTCATGATTCAGTTATCTGTAGGTTCTTTATAACAGTAGTTCCTAATCTTATGTCAATCATATGACTTTTTGAGAATTTAATTAAAGTTACAGATCCTTTCCCTAGCAAAATGTACGTGTGCACATACAATTTCAAAGGGTTATAAATACGAATACCATGAAGCTAATTTTAGGACACATACCTGCCCATTAAGAACCTGAGATTTTAAAAATTCTAAAAACAAACAAAAACAAAAAGAAGTTCTTAAGGAATGAAACATTGAAACCATTTCACATGAAACCATTTCAGTGTTTGCTTGCATTGCCATCAGGATAAGCCCTAGTCCAAATTATGAAACAGTTTATTTTCATTACATCTTTCCACCTTTTGTCCCTCTAGTTGCCAAAGTTATGTCAGACCTTGGGAGAGGATATGATAATAAACATTCAAACTGTGTAAATGAGAAGACGACCCCCAGTGTAGTCTGTCTCTTCCAGGGCTTTATTGACATTTGGACTGAGCTGCTAAAAGGAAGCATACTTAGTAGAATTTTAAACATCAGTCAACAAAATGAAGAAGGCATTGTGTGTGGTTGGAGACTTTTCCTGTACTCTTAAAATTAAATAAAATAATACTGCTTACTCAGTAGATAGGATCTTTTAATGGAGTTTGCAGTAATGGGGCTGCTTGTAGCCAAATGTAGGGGAGTAGCAGTATGTCTAACTGTGTAATCCAATACAGGAAAGAGAGAAATTACCAAAAGTAGAAACTTTATTTTTTACTAATATTATTTGGATTAATCCAGTTGAGATCAATTAGGAAAGGGTGAGGATAAAGGAGAGAATCTCTGTCGATATTAGAATTAAATGAGTGCTCGTCTCCAGATTTTTTTTAAATTTTGCTTTTCATCTTTTCCAGAGCTAAACAAAGTAGTGAACAAAGCAATTACATCATCTTTCTGATGTAACTTATTAACTCAAACATTATAATTCCTGTGCCTTCTCCCTAATTTTCTGTTGCATGTTAAAATAGTTAAGATAGCCTTTTAAATGCAGAGCTCCTTCTTAAAAACATTTCATCTAAGGTTTTTTTTTCTGTCAAAAAGAACATGTGGCGGTGCGCCTGGGTGGCTCAGTGGGTTAAGCCTCTGCCTTCGGCTCAGGTCATGATCCCAGGGTTCTGGGATTGAGCCCCACATCGGGCTCTCTGCTCCACAGGGATCCTGCTTCCCCCCTCTCTGCCTGCCTCTCTGCCTACTTGTGATCTCTGTCAAATAAATAGATAAAATCTTAAAAAAAAAAAGAACATGTAGCATATTATGTTAATTATATTAACATTGCAGTGGGGAGCAGCAGAGGGAAAGAGAATCCTAAGCAGGCTCTGGGCTGAGCATGGAACCCAGTGCAGGGCTTAATCTCATGACCCTCAGATCATGATCTGAGGTGAAATAGTCGGATGTTAACCAACTGAGCCGTGCAGGTGCCCTGTAAAATCTTTTAAAAGCCAGTTACATCTCATTTTATTGAAAACATATTTAGCTCAAAGATGGCTAAAACTGTTCATAAAAAGTGAAAAATATATTAAATATTTTCTGTTAAGGCAGTATCTTTTTGTTTTCTTGGCAGGCACAAATTCAAGCAGTGGCCTATACCTTGGTACCTAAATAAAAGATACAATAGGAAACGATTCTTTGCAATGCCCTATGTGGAACGTTTTGTCAGGTGAGCACAAATACCTTTAATAATGAATATTTAGAGGACACAAGTTAAACTTTTATAGAAGTAATATATGCACACTGTGGGGGAAAAAATAGAAGAAAAAATAGAAGAATCAGGTAGAAAAGATGAAATTAAAGTCATCCATAATCTTACCATCCAGCAATAGCTGCTTTTGACATTCTAGTGTGTATCCTTTCAAAAATGTATTGCCTTTCTATTCATCAGTCTGTATGTAAGTACATGGTTAAATCCCTCTCTAGTATGAAAAGAAAGTCCAAATACTTCAACTGCATAACTTATGAGTTCATGTTATTGCATGAAAAGGGGCGGGGGTGTCTTTTGTTAGGTTAATGGTGTAACTTTTGGAGAGCACCTAATGATGGGGACTGGTTGTTGTAGGAACCAACTTTGAATAGATGGTTGAAACTTTCAGTCCCACTCCCTGATTTCTGGAGAGGGGAAAGGGGCTGGTGGTGAATCAGTTGCCAGTGGCCAGTGATTTAATCAGCTTGTGCCTATGTAATGAATCCTACATAAAAACTGAAGAGGCCAGGGTTCAGGGAGCTTCCCTGTTGGTGAGCAGTACCTGGAGACTGGAGGAGAGTGGGACACCCCACTCTTTGCCCTGTGCACCTCTTCTGTCTGGTTGCTCCTGAGTTTATATCCTTTTATAATAAATCAGTAATGTAGTGAGTAAAGGGGTTTCCTGAATTCTGTGGGCGACTCCAGCTAATTAATCAAACCTAAGGAGGATTATAGCCTGTCAGAAGTACAGATAAGAACCTGGACTTTAGGGGCGCCTGGGTGGCTCAGTGGGTTAAGCCACTGCCTTCGGCTCAGGTCATGGTCCCAGGGTCCTGGGATCGAGCCCCGCATCGGGTTCTCTGCTCAGCAGGGAGCCCGCTTCCTCCTCTCTCTCTGCCTGCCTCTCTGCCTACTTGTGATCTTTGTCTGTCAAAAAAAAAAATAAAAAAATCTTAAAAAAAAAAAAAAAAAAAAAGAACCTGGACTTTAACTGGCATCTGAAGTTCAAGGAGGAAGTTGTGGGAACTTCCAGTCTGTAGCAGGTTCTTGAGCACAGATGATAGTCTCTGATGCAATTTCCATGTAGGTAGTGTCAGAAGTAAGTTGAAGTCTCAGACATTCTGCTGGTGTCTGAGAATTGCTTGGTAAGAGGGTGCTGTTGGGGGGACCATCACAAGTGGAATTAGGTCCAGAACCCTTTTATATAGTACATCCATTCTGCATCGGCATTAAGCAGCACTTCTCTTTATCATCAGTGCTCTAGATGCAGTCAATCCTTGATTTAATTCTTCCTGCAGAAGGTCTCCAGAATCTGTCCTTTGTACTCCATCTCTACCCTAGTGCATTCCCCCTTCATCAAAATGAATTATTGAACATCTTCCTCACTCCAGTCCATTCAAATACAGCTTCCTGGCTCATTTTCCTCAAACCTTTTATCACACCAGTGCTGTTCTGAAATCTGCAGGAGCTTCATGTCTACAGAACAAATCCAACTCCTTCCCACCCATTGTTTCCACAACTTAGTGTTACTGCATATCCTTCATAAAACTCAGACCCTTCTCCTTATTTCCTGAACAGTCTTGCTTATTTTCCTTTTGTTGCTTCTTTATCTACAGGTCTGAAATCTCTCCACCATTCACATTTTAAGGCCCAGTTCAGATGCTAAGCAACTGAAGAAATTCAACTGCACTGTTGTTTTTTTTTCCCTCCATAGCTTCTCCAAACCTAAAGTGCCATTTGGTTCTTTTGTCCCTTAGTCACGTAAGGTGAAGCTATAATTGACTTCTAAAATAACATATGAGAATTTATGAATCCAGTGTCACTCTTACAGGCTTTATACATGTTCTAATTGTTTTTGAACCTTTTTTAGCCTTACCTTCAGAGCATGAAGCATAATTGTTCTGTTCTTAAGAATAGCAAACCTTTATTCTTTCATATGGGTTTATTGATTTTTTTCTTTAATGGCTAAAATTTAGTTGGAGCAAAGACTGATGAATAGAATGGGTAATCTGGTTTCAGCTTTGCTAAGTCTTTATACTGAATTTGCAAAACACCTTATATTTTTAAACATCTGTACCTATTTTGTTCTTCACCCAGATAGAACTCTCATCTCAAATTTCTATGACCTCTCCCACAGCACTGGCATATTAAGTTATTCACTACATATCTCTTAATTCTTGTTATATTTTATATAAACTTATGCCTAGTGACCAATAAAATATTCTGGAAAATATCAACTTAAATACAGTAAAGGGTTGACATCCATGTATTTATCATTTGTAATTTTGATTCATAAGTGACCCTAGAGAGCACAGTAATTTAGCTGAGGCACAAATGCTTCATGCTCCAGGATGCTAATGGGTATCCACAAACTCACATAGAGAATGGTAAGTCTAACTAGCACCCAAGTAGCATCTCCTCGTATAAGTTTGATTCTCTCCATTATAGGGAAAATGATATGGTAGACTGAGTGCTATTTGGAATCAGGGAATTCCTAGAAGCCTCATGATAGATCTCAGGTACAAAAATCTAATAAAACTAGTGCTTTTAAAATAAACTATAAAAGGTAGTCCAGTCTGTTACAGGCTCACAAGATCTATTCATTCTTTTCAGATAGGAAATAGAAGAATTGCTGTAGGGTAACAGATGGTTTTGATTTCAAGTCTATCTTTGACTTGTGTCAGTTTACAGTGATTATTCAAGTTTTATAGTTTATATGACATACCTAAGATGGAGGCTGGCATGATTGAGGCTTTTAAGTAACTGATTTGGACATACCTTGATAGTATTGAATAACAGGGGAGTAGTTTTATATAAATTGTTATGCTTTTATATTCTAGATTGAGACTTGAGAAACAAGCCCGGATTGAAGCAAGAAAGAAAAGCTTAGAGAAAAAGAAAGAAAAATTTCTTCAGAAAAAGTTTCCACATCTTTCTGAAGCCCAGAAGTCAAGTCTTGTCTAAATGTTTGAATTCTTAAGTTGGCATTTTGTTTTCCTTTGATAAGTCTATATACAAACGTAAATGTGTATTACGTAATTTTACAAAGAAATTGTGTTTTTAATCAAATAAATGTCAGCTCTTTCAAGGGTTAACGTGGCATGCTAACTCTGGAAGTGGTCATGCTTCTGCCAAAACTTTTTTAAAAATCAGGTATAAAGTTCAGACACCCACTTTAGAAATTCTGACATCTAAGCAGAGTTTAATTAACATCACCTGTACCTTAAGGTGGGAAAGTGATGTCAACTGCTATAGCAAAGGCAAGTAAGGTCATTTTGGAATTCAGGTAACATTTTTACTGTTATGTTAATAGCATATGAAGGGGGGTGTGAATATTACTGTTAATGAAGAGTACTTTCACTCAGAATCATGATAAATACATTTAGTCCTTAAAGTAGTTGTCATAACAACAATAATCCAAAAAAGTATTTCTGGAATGGCTAATAATTTTTTATTTAATTTTGCAAGCCTAAGGTAAAAAGCATAGGCAATAAGTTTTACTAATCAATAAAAACCAATTCTACTAATCACTGGTAATTAACATACTAAACAGTTGGAAAGCATTTTACTGAAAGCAAAATATTTAGAGAAAATAGACATTTATACAAAATTATAAAATGCTTGTAATAAGAATAAGTGCATTTCAAGGAAAGCACAAACTTATCTTAATTTATAGAGCCAGTTAAAGCCTTAAAAATTTTAAGTGGAAATTGAAATATGCAAAAATGTATAAACATTCTACAAAAGATGGTCATTCTTTTCCTGAGTATACTAAAGCTATGAAACTTAAGGTGACAACAGGAAGGTAGAGCTCTGGGAACTCTTTTCAAGGGCATTTCCTTTCTACACACTGTTTCCCTCCTTCTTCATATTCTTGTTTGGAAATCCACATCTGTTGAAAAGTACCCTGTAAAATGAAAAGAAAGGTTACACATTGTGCCTTTTTTTTTAGAAAATACTTTTTTTTTTTAAAGATTGTATTTATTTATTTGACAGATACAGTCAGAGAGGGAACACAAGCAGGGGGAGTGTGAGAAGGAGAAGTAGGCTTCCTGCTGAGCAGGGAGCCTGACATGGGCTCTATCCCAGAACCCTGGGATTATGACCTAAGCAGAAGGCAGATGCTTAACAACTGAGCCACCCAGGAGCCTCCAGAAGATACTTTTTAAATATCTTTTCACAACTCTTAATCTTTAAAGAACCTCTAAGCCCCTCCCCCAAGTAGTTTTCCATTACTCCCCTATTACAGCCCTCCTCCAGAACACCCAAAGACACTATTTAGAATGAATATTAAGTCTTCCTATTCACACTTGTCATGAGGCTTTAGAAAATGGCTGTGACAGGAAGACTAGAGGTTTGGCTATGATGGCTTGCTGCCAACCTATGACAACAATAGAAACTGTTGCTGAAGCCTTGATCCCAGTACAGAATTGAAGAGCTATCCTAGCATTTTGACTAATGGCAGCATTTAGATCTTGAAAGTGCTCATCCATCAGGACTAGGATGAAGTTTTGCAAGTACACACATGATAGTTACACAGGCACTACAGAAGGAGGAAAGGAGGAAAATGACCCAAGGAGAAAGCCTATGCTACATCAGTAAAAAAAAAAAAAAAAACATGTTAGTAGGACAAATTCATTCCTTAAGACTGACTATTCAAGTGGATTCATACATGTATTCCATTTCGATCTAAGATTTTTTTTTTTTTCTTTTAAACTGAGACACCGCAAGAGAGGGAACACAGCAGGAAGAGTTGGAGAGGGAGAAGCAGGCTTCCTACTGAGCAGAAAGCCCAATGCGGAGCTCAATCCCAGGACTCCAGGATCATGACTTGGGCCAAAGGCAGACACTTAATGACTGAGCCACCCAGGTGCCCCAATCTAAGATCTATTAAAAGACTGCGAATAGAACAAATACATAAGTAGACACTTACTACCTTAAAAATGTCAGTATAAGTACTTCATGACATTTACTTTGGCAGCTCTGAGGTGAAAGGGAAGTTCTGAGTCTAGGGTTGCAGAAAGTACAAGGACTTTTTCTCTTGATTCAAAGTAATCACCTGTCTAAGCAAAACCCAGCACCATGACTTCACATATGCCCCAAGAGCCAACTCCTGATTTCCTCCACTTCAGCAAGAGGTGATGATTTAATTTTAAGTGCTACAGAGAAGTCTTGACCAGTGCCAGTGGGAGTATGAGAAGAGGCTTAAGTTAGTAAATTCCCACCTTTGTTTGAGAAGGGAAATTGAAATTAGCTGACAAATAGCCACTGATAAGGCACTGAAGCATTTTGTTAAATTAGAACATGTGAAACTGGCATTATTAGGTCCTCTACTCATTCATTTGATAGTTATAAAATACAAAGATAAAGGATGCACTAGAATTATTTTTAGTCTTTTTACTAAATTTACTATATTCACTGGTACATTTAAGTTAAATCATTCAATAAGACTATTTTTCAAAGTAGTTTAATTACTAACCAAAGATGCTAGAATTGAGCCACCAATCCATGAACTAAACCTCCGTTCTACTGTTGTATTATTTGCAATCAATTTCAACCGCATACTCTAAAACAGAGGGAAAAATAAATATTAGTATAATCAAAACAGATGACTCCACTCAGAAAATTCAGTTTTAATGACTGCCTAATGACTCTTTAAAACACCAATTATACATGATTATTTTTGCAACACCTAGACTAATAGTATGCATGGGCTGAATTATTATATAAAGTACTTTGACTAAACTACTCTTACTGTGGCTTTTAATGTATAGTATTTAATAATAAATTATATAAACCTTGGAAACTGCATATAAAAAGTATAGCATTTAAAATTTATATTCTCGAATAGCAAACACATATTAAATACTTACCTATAAATCATGTACTATGCTAAGTGCTTCATAAATTTTATTTCTTCCAACACCAAATCTAATTATCATCCCAACCTACTACCACCCTTTCTATAATCCTCCTCAACTTGCTTGCTACTACTTTTTTAGGCCTTCACACTGTCCCTCCTACCTAAGGTAACTCCACACCTCCACCCCCGCAACTTCCAAACCAAAGTGCAAACATCAGATTTCAGGTTAAATTTTCAGTATATGTGCTGCCAAAGCAAGCACTCAGGCTGTTTTTAACTCATACTGATTTCCTCTCAAATCAGTGTTTATTTTTGAACTCTTAATAAACACAGTTTATGGCTCAGTATCGTCCCTATCTCCCTATATTGAGAGTTTTCCTCTACCTAGGACTTTGTTTCTGGGGATAGTTCTCAAATTGTTGATACTTCCCTATTATTTTATATGAACACATAGCTTGAGTCTTTCTCACCGTGAATAAGTATGTATGTTTTGGGAGTAGAGTATGTACTACAGAAGGAGGTGGGTGCTGGGAGTAGGAGGGATGAACATGGATTTTTTTACGTGAGGAATTGGTTGATATTTATTGCAATGAATTTTTTTTTCCTGTTGTTGCACTGATTTTTAATTGCCTCCTAAATGACAAGGATAATACCTAACTGCTCTTGACCAGACCTTGGAGAGCCCAGGTCTACATATTCATTATTTTGGGACTTCGTATAACATCTAATGATTAGTACTATAGTTAAGGTCTTTTCCAGATCAGACTGTATCTTCAAGAATGTAGTAAATACAAGTCAGGTGTCAATCCTATGCCTGTATCAATATTTAAATAACAATATAACAAATTAAATAACAATTCTAAAAATGTGCCGTAAGTAAAATGTTCCTTTATATGAGAAACAAATAAGATTACCAAATATACAAATTCTATAGATACAATTAGGGCCTATGTAACCCTTAATAAGTTTTTTTTTTAATGAAATAACTAGTACAGAGTAACATACAAAAGCTACTTGAGAAAGTTTTAAAATCTAAAATTAGGACTACTACTCTGTTATCAATGTGTACCAGACCTTCTCCCCAAACTATGTTCTTCTAATCCTTTTAAAATCCTTTTTAAAGTTGTCACAATGTACCCAGTGATCTTTTTAAAACAAACACAGGAGCTCTGTAGTCCTCTGCTGGATTTTATCCCAGAAGTTCACTACTTAATAAGCAACAAGACCTGGTACCTATCTGTGTGGGTGGAATTGTGTCCCCCAAAGAGAGATGTTGAAAGTAGAATTCTAACCCCTGGTACCTGTGAATGTTATCTAATTTAGAAATAGGTTCTTTGCAAGTGTAATTAGGATGCAAATTAAGATAAGGTCATATTAGAACAGAGTGGGCCCTTAATGCAACAGGACAAGAGTTTTTATAATGAAGAGAACAGACCCATAAGAGAGGATTGCTCTATGACAATGGAGACAGACTGAAGTGTTGGAGCTGCAACCAGTGATCCCCAAAGGATTCCTGACAAACCATCAGATGCTAAGAAGAATGAAAAGAAGAATTCTCTTCTGTACATTTCAGAGAAAGCAGGGCCTGCTGATATGTTGATTTGAGCTTCCAGAAGAGAGAAGAAATTCCTGTTGTGATAAGCCACCAAGTTTAGTTTGTGGTACTTTGTTATGGCAGCCCAAGGAAATTAATATACCATCCATCTTCCCAGCCACATCACTCTTCCCACTTCTGCACAGACTAAGCCAACTATGTTGAAATACTGGAATATGCCATCTTCCCTTCAATAGTTTGCACATCACATTCCCTCAACCTAGACGTCCTTCCATAAATTACCAACCAGATGAACTCCATTCAGTTTATTCATAAGGGACTTAAGTGCCTGCTCTACAGTGTTCCCCAGAGTGCCTGGTTCATGACCTAGTAAAACCTCTTAGCATGTTACAGTCTTGATGCATGTCTACTCCTGCTAGCAGACTGAGCCCTTAGAGGGTAGGAACTATAGTTTATATCCCCAGTGCCTAGCAGACTATAGATATTTAAATGTGGAATCAATGAATAAAAGATTCAAGTACAAGAGTCATCTAGGAAAAGATCTCACCTATGAAAATTTCATTAACAAGGGCTATTAACCTTTTTTAGGTAATACTATATTAGGCACACACAAAAATATCAATCTACTACTGAAAAACCTTATCTATAAGATTACAGCAGTGATGAGGACACACATGACTGAAGAATACCACTAAAGAACAAACAAAACTTACTGGTGGAGTTTTCTGAGAGAGCTCTCTATTCAACCTGTCAGTAAAGCTCTGTATTAGCGTGTTTCCTCCTGCCACTATAACACTTCCATAGAGACCCTAGGATAAAAAAAATAAATTAGTTCCAAATGTTTCCAACAGTTTGTTTTTTTAAAGATTTTATTTATTTTATTTAAGAGAGAGAGCAGAGAGGGAGAAGCAGGCTCCCCGCTGAGCAAGAGCCCAACATGGGGCTCAATCCCAGGACCCTGGGATCACGACCTGAGCCTAAGGCAGATGCTTAACTGACTGAGCCACCCAGATGCCCCTTTTTTCAACAGTTTTAAATACAACTACAACTAAAACTGCATCATCCTCTACAATTTTCCCTTTCTTTTTAAATTTTTTTACTTCTATATACACCTAGTACCTTAATCCAGTGATTCTCAATCCTCACGGCACATTCAGTTCATTTAGGGAATTTATAAAACACAAGGCCAGAAGCAATTAAATAAAAATCTGGGGATGGGCACAGGCAAAGGTTTTGTTAGTTTGCTTAGAACTCCAGATGACTTTGGGGGCACCTGGGTGACTAAGTCAGTTGAGTGTCCAACTCTTAGTTTTGGCTCCTGTCATGACCTCATGGCTTATGGGATCAAATCCTTCATTGGGGGCTCTACACTCAGTGGGAAGTCTGCTCGAAGATTCTCTCTCTCTGCCCCTGCTCCCACTCGTGTGCTCCCGCTCTCTCTCAAAAAAAAAAAAGAAAAAATCCAGATGATTTAATGTGCACTTAAAGTTTAAGAACCACTAACTTCAAGCAATTATTCTAAAACTAAAACCCAAACATAATTTTTTGGCAAAAAACTGCCAGTATTTAGAGGTTTATTTTATACCTTCATCTTAGAATGCTCAGCTAGAAGTTACAGTATTTAAAATTAGACAATAAAGATTATTTAATGATTATGATGGACAACGCATAATCATAATATCCCTGGCCAAAATGACTGCTACCTTTCTCTTGCAGGGGTATTGCATGAGAACCACATGGGGAACTTTTTCAAAATCGACATGCTGATTCCTCCCCCAAATAAAAACAAGTCCCTACTTACATGGAGTATACTTACCTCTAATTTGCCTGTATGTACCAGAAAGCTAAATGTCAGCCTGCCTTTTTTTTGAAGTTTTTATTTGAATTCCATTAGTTTACATACATGTCAGCCTGTATGCTTTTTTAGTGGCTAAATTCCTACTTTAAAAATTTATTCCAAATATCTAAATCATCTAACTTTTAAAAGATAAAACAGAATATAGAAGAATTATGTCCTCTGTAATCAACATTAACTAAGGGAGGTTTCTCACTAAAAACAAAAAGTTATCACACTCTTATAGTAAGTACAATTCAACTCAATTGCCTTCTCCTAAAGTGGCCTTGAGTTTGTGCTAAAAAATTCCATCCTTACATCACTTTTGTCCTAGAAGCAGCAAATGCCTGCTACATGGCTAGCTGAAATAAAGAATATTTTTCATAGCCACCCAAAAGTCTCTTTTGAGCATGTTTTTTATACATCCCTAGCTATCAGCACTATGCTCTAAGCAAATCAGTTAACTCAAACAATTTTTAAGGCAGTATGTAGGCTACAAACTGAATCTAGGGGTTTTGTGTTTTGTTTTGTTTTGTTTTTAAGATTTTATTTATTTATTTGAGAGGGAGAGCACATGAGCGAGCATGAGCAGGGGGTGGGGCAAGGCAGAAGGAGCAGCAGACTCCTGCTAAGCTGAAGGCAGCCATGTAACTGACTGAGCCACCCAGGCACTCCTGAATCTAGGATTTAAATAAGATATAATCAATCTCATAATTAGTATATATATAAAATGTAGTTATTATTTAAAACTTGGCAAAGCACAAAAAATATGAAGGTTCATTCTAAACTAAACTCCATGTAAAAGTTACATACTTTAAACCCATACCTTCCTGAACAATAAAAGTAGCAAAATTATGTAAGAAAAATCACCAATAATATATGTTTTGGTTTGTCACGTTCTAGGAAATCTCTAGAAGAGCAATGTCCAAAAGAACTTTCAAGGGGCACCTGGCTGGCTCAGTTGGTAGAACAAAAGAATTTTCAGTGATGACAGAAACGTTCCCTATCTGCACTGTCAAACGTAGCCATTAGCTATATTTACAATGTGGCTAATGCAACTAAAAAACGGAATTTTAAATTTTTACTTATTTTAATTTAAATTGTCACATGTGGCTGGTAGCTTCCACACTGGACACCACAGCTCTAGAGTTTTGCATTTTTCCTTTTCTAGTATTTCACAATTTTACATATTCTAAAATGGATTTCAAAGTCAATGGCCAATGTTGACAACTTAAATACTGAACTAGGGGGTACTTCCTTAACTAAAAAATACTTTTATACCATAAGCAGAAGGCTGACACTTACTGGTCTGATATCAATATCACACATTCCAACACTTGTAGTGACAACGTGACTGACTCCCAACATTGTATTTCCTGATAAGCCCTACAATAAAACAAAAATGAGCAGTCAACAGAAGAACTTCAAACAACGCACCCAAAAATATCTAGTCAGTCTTATTTAGGTTTTTTTTTGTGTGTTTTTTTTTTAATTTATTTATTTGACAGACACAGCGAGAGAGGGAACACAAGCAGGGAGAGTGGGAGGGGGAGAAGCAGGCTCTCTGCTGAGCAGGGAGCCCGATGCGGGACTCGATCCCAGGACCCTGGGATCTTGACCTGAGCCGAAGGCAGAGGCTTTAACCCACTGAGCCACCCAGGTGCCCCTCTTATTTAGGTTTTATAATTAAACAAGATCTTCACGTATATGGGACAAGCCAAGCTAATTATGAAAAAAGCTTTCATACCTTTACATTGGAAGGGTCAAATAATCCTTCAGGAATCTTTAACCGTTCTGCTCCAAAGTCACAATTGTACCCATTGGGGAATTCATAATGAACAGTTGGCATCTGTGCAGCTACTCTGAAAACATAGTAAACAACATTAAACAAAAGAAAAAAAAATCCTGCCCAAAATTATAAACTAATTATCAACTTGTAAGAAAGCAGAGTGAGAATATCTTTCTTTTATAATGTTAGTCAGTGTTTCTTAATATAACTTTTTACCTTTAGACCAGTTATGCATATTCTGCAATTCTTTAACTAAACAAATCAATTTCTTTCCTCATTTATGAAGTATTCAGTGTTTAGAAGATTAAGATGAAGGTTTTAATGAGCTATTATAAATCTTGTAGATAAGAAAACATACTGTTCATCGTAAGTTGAATCTGATACTTGAAGTACTGAAGCTTGAAAGTCCTGGATAACACACTATGGATTAAAAAAAAAAAGTTTTTAAGAAACAAGGTTATGGAGATTTGTCTCTGCAATCTATACTTTTGTAATATTGTATTTAAAATACTTTTCTTAATGAAACCGGACCATGATCCTGGATGGCAAAGTCATTTCAGGGGTATAAGTCTATCCAGCAAAGACTCAAGAGTATCAAGAAACCCAATTCTAGGGGCGCCTGGGTGGCTCAGTGGGTTAAAGCCTCTGCCTTCGGCTCAGGTCATGATCCCAGGGTCCTGGGATCGAGCCCCGCATCAGGCTCTCTGCTCAGCAGGGAGCCTGCTTCCTCCTCTCTCTCTGCCTGCCTCTCTGCCTACTTGTGATCTCCATCTGTCAAAAAAAAAAAAAAAAAAAAAAAAGAAACCCAATTCTAAACATTTGCATTATAAACTATATAACTATATATATAAGCTATATACAGTTATATATATAACTATATAGTTAATATATAAACTATATTATACCACATTTAAATTAACAATAATTTAAAAAAATCAATAATTATGGAAAAATGATGAAATAAAAACAATTAGGAACCTGTTCTGCATAACAAAACTGGTTTCAGAACACTGTTTTTTCCTTAAAAATAAGCCTAGACTTAGAAGCAAGATTTCGTTATCTGAATAAGTACACACGTTGCCCATATGTGGCATCTTATATAATTTCTAATGACTGCACATAGTGCAAAACATTTTAAAATTTTGCTACAAAATACATACAACCTCTAGGCTGCTAAGGAAAAAATCTAATATCTATGCAAAATTGTTAATCGTCTCCACAATTTTCCCTTCTACTGAACACCCACAGAAATCTTTATCGTTAGGTACAAAAAATATCAGAGAGGAGACATCCCTGGCATAGTAAATTATTACTTTCATATCCTTTTATGTTAGGAATGAATATACGTCTGTGGTGTGAGAGGTTTTACTAACCTCTCTTCCTTTAAGTTATATGTTCAGAGAGGGATTTTTGGTAAAGAGAATCTTACTGGCTCCTTACTAGAATAATGACACGTTTTCTTAATATGGCTGACTGATGTTAAATAAGAGAACATTACTGAGCCATACTCCGTTCTCTACAGACTGAAACAATTATCTTAGATAAAAAAAAAAAGGTACAGAATAGCATAATATTTGTTTTTACTCCAAAATCAAAGTTCCTTTCAGGTCTTAATGTAATCCAAATGAATATAGTAGTTTGTTGAGATAATTTGTTTGACAAATATGAAAAGCACCCCTTCCCTCTCAAAATAAGCTATTATTTTTGTTTGTAAAATACCATTAAAACTATGAAGTGCTCAGGGTGCCTGGGTGGTTCAGTCAGTTAAGCATCCAACTTCGGCTCAGGTCATGATCCCAGGGTCCTGGGAGTGAGCCCCGCATTGGGCCCTGCACTCATCAGGGAGCCTGCTTCTCCCTCTCCCTCTGCCCCTACACCCACTCATGCTGTCTCTCTTTCTCAAATAAAATCTTGAAAAAATATAAAATATTTTTCTAAATATTTAATATATACAAACTACTCAAAAACTATTCTATCAAAAACTTATAGCCTACAATAGTTTTAAAAAGAGAATAAGGGTACTTACATTACACATATAATTGTGCCAAGACCTTGTAACCTGTGGCAACTTCTCTTTTCTTTTCCAGTTTGCTGGAGATCCTTCACGAACAGCCTCCTGAGTACCAAGAACATGTGCTAGAGTTCATTCACAACATAGGAGGCAGGGAGTTAAGAGATAAATTCCAAAGAGAAAATTCAAGCATCCCTTACTTTTGATGCAATCATATACGGAGGAATCAGTTCTATATTCATTTCTTGGAAGAGTTCTCTGCATTGCATAGTAATGAAGTCTCCAGCAAGAGGGGATTTCACAATGCCTATGAAAATAGATTAAACAAGGATAAGACAGTAGTAAATCCAAGCTCCTTGGGACAAATTCTTCTGTGTATTTATATATGAATAATTTTTTCAAGGAGAATTAACTGAACCAACCCTTTAAGCATGAATGAAGCCATGCATCAGTTTTAAATACATATTATAAAGATTTTTTTAAAAACTCTTAACAAAGAAACATTTTTTGGACACTGATATGACTTGATAGTCCAACTCACTGCTCTGTTATCCACGTCTTCATGACAGCTAACATCATCTCAGCATACCCACATTAAATCCACTTACCCTGCTGAAGAACATAGCCATCGTGAACTGGAATTGCAGTGGTATGAGTGGCTCCACTGTCCAAAATAAGCCCAGTAGAACGACCATTAGCAAATCTAGTTTAAAGCATTAAGGAAAAGAAAATACCAAGGCTCCTAAAATATGTTTAATTGTAAATGCTTACTGTAAAGGGAAAGTTTTATTAAGGCATTCTTAAACATGTATATTATAGCTTAAAATGTGTTGAAGTTAATCCAGGGATGAAAACTAGTGTCAAATATCCGGCTTAAAGAGAAATGACATCAGGCAGGACTTCCAAAATGATGGTGAGAGGAAGCCAGGGAAACCTTTATCCCAGAGAGACACCTATTGAACTGGTCAAAATTAGCACAACCATTCAAAGTCTCTGGAGACAGATGAAAGGACTTATATTTAACAAAATCTACAGAAATTCAGTAAAACGGTAGGAGGCTTTGGCATTTGAGCTAGGAACTAAAACTGTTCTCCACACAGGTTAAAGAAAAACCATTGTAGCAGTGTGGCAGCTGAGTGGCAGTTCCCACAACTCAATGGGAAAGAATTCCAGGTGGATTCAACAGCCAACAAATATTGGCAGATCCCATCTTCCACAGCTCTGTGCTGCAGAGGGCCTGTGTCACATCAACCTCGTACACCAACACGCAGGAGCAGGGCCATTCACTTGGTCATCAAATATTTACTTAGCACCTATTATATGCCTAGTGTTAAGTCTGGTACTGAGTAAGGAACCATAGTTAGTCTGGTCCTGGCATTTCCAAGCCCAGAAGGCACAAGAAGGTGCTCCGAAACGGACTCTGCCCTGAATATCCTGTTTAGTAGAGATCAGTAATGCTGTGAAAAAAACAGCTTGGGGTGCACTGGGGGTATAATGGAGAGACCACCTAACCAACCCTGGGGAAATCCAAATGTAAGCTAGCAAGGAAAACACAGGGAAGATATAGGAATATGTGGAAAAGGCAAGCGGCAAGAGGATATGGTGAGGCCAGGGTGCAAAGTAGTTCAGCAGAGCCTGCAAGAATGTGGAAGATGATTCTAGCTTAAAGCAGCCTGGCAATTAAAGATTACTAGAGGGGCAGTGAGAAGAGTGGGCAAGGTAAGAGGAAGGGTTGCAGTAATCCCAGAAATAGCTTGCACCAAAAGCAATGGCAGTGGAGAGAGAGAAATCAATGGATCTGAGAGGTCGTGGGGAAGAAAAAACATAGGTCTTGATGACTAACTAAATTTGAAGGGTTAGAGAGAAAGATTTTGGGATGCCTGGGTGGCTCAGTCAGTTAAGCGGATGTTTTTGACTCAGGTCATGATCCCAGCGTCCAGGGATGGAGTCCCGCATCTGGGTCCTTGCTCAGGGGGAAGCCCGCTTCTCCCTCTGTCTGCTCTGCCTGATGTTCCCCATGTTTGTGTTCTCTCTCTTGACAAATAATAAATAAAATCTTAAAAAAAAAAAAAAAAAAGAGAGAGAGAGAGAAAGAGAAAGATTTCCAGTCTGGGCAACTGGGAGTAAGAAGATATAAAGAAAGAGAAGGAATAAATTTGAGGAGAGAGAAGATTAATTCAGTTCTGGACATAATTTAAAGTGCTTCAACAGATAATTAATACAAAAAGTTCTAGTAGGGCAGGTGGATGTCGGCCTGGGGCTCACAAGAAAGATCTGGGATACAAAACAGATACGTATTTGGAACTTGTTAGTGTAGAACTGGTATCTGAAGCCAAGGAAATGGATAATTTAAACCAGAAAGAGCATGTCAAGAGAAATGAAGGGCCAAGGGCAGAAAACCAAGGAATGCGTAAGAATGATCAGAATCAATGAGGATCAATGGCCAGAAAGACAGGTTGGTGATTTACCTTTGCTAATTCTGGTACTCTACTGACCTCTGGTCAACTATATACACAAACATTAATTTGATGCTCTGTTAGTAGAAAACAACAGATGCAGTAATACCAAACTAAAAAGTGGCATAAAGGTACATGGATCTTCCTATAAATAACAAAATCTGGACAAATTATCTTAGATGACCATTTTAAGATACTGGAAAGTGTTTAAATGCAGTCAAAATTCAGCCAAAATTTATTCTCATAAAACTGCAACTGGAAGGGGTAAGAAGTTGGAAGTTTGTAGCTTCCTTGCCTGAAAGTGTTCCCCAGCTCCATAGCTACAATTGGGAAAGCAATGATGGAAAACTGCAAGTTTACCACCTTGAATGAACAGAGAAAGGAGTTCAGGGCCAGAAGAAAAGCTGGACAGCTAAGGTAGAAACCCTAGAAGTCGGAGAATTACAGAAGGGATCAAACCCAAAATCAGAGTATAAAACGTACCCACATCTCTGACTGACTGCTAAACTCTTCAGGGGCAGAACTTCAGGGGGCCCAACAAAAACAGAGAGAACAAAGAGTAATCCACTCTTCAAAGAGCAGCACCTAGGAGTTCTGTGATTTTCTTTTTAGCTAATTGCATTCTCCAACAGTGTGCAGCTTGGACAGAAGGCCCTCTTTACTAGCTTGAGGTGTCAAGAGGGCAGAGCCTGAGGTTGGCAGATATGAGAATCCAGCTATCAATTAAATCAAATAAAATAATGCTACCCTTCTAATATTTTTGTTTTGGAAAATATATTTTTTCTTAAAATGTTATTTATGTTAACCTAAATGGGTCTTTTTGGGTCATTTTTAAGTTAATAAATAAATGCTAAAACAATTTTCAGTTGTGGTGCCTGGGTGGCTCAGTCAGTTGAGCATCTGACTCTTGGTTTTTGCTAAGGTCATGATCTGGGGTTCATAAGATAGAGCCCCACACACATTAGGCTCAGAGCTCAGCTGGGAATTTGCTTTTCCCACTCCCCCTGCCACTCCCCCACCTCACACATATGCTCATTCTCACAAATAAAAATGTTTTAAAAAACAGAACAATTCTTAGTTTTTTTCTTTTTCTTTTAATCTAACACTTTTTTTTTTTTTAAGATTTTTATTTATTTATTTGACAGAGATCACAAGTAGGCAGAGAGGCGGGGGCGGGGGGTGCAGGGAGCTCAATCCCAGGACCCTGGGATCATGATCTGAGCCGAAGGCAGAGGCTTTAACCCACTGAGCCACCCAGGAGCCCCAGAACAATTCTTAGTTTTAATTTCTCACAGTAATCCTGACATACAACCCACATAAACAAAATCTTTATAGTCCTCAGAAATTCTTTAAAGTGTAAAGGAGTCCTAAAGCCATACATAATCTTTGAGGTCAAAACAATTTTTAGGGACGCCTGGGTGGCTCAGTTGGTTGGGCAGCTGCCTTCGGCTCAGGTCATGATCCCAGCGTCCTGGGATCGAGTCCCACATCGGGCTCCTTGCTCTGCGGGGAGCCTGCTTCTCCCTCTGCCTCTGCCTGCCATTCTGTTTGCCTGTGCTTGCTCTCTCTCCCTCTCTCTCTCTCTCTGACAAATAAATAAGTAAAATCTTAAAAAAAAAAAATTTTTTTTAAATTAAAAAAAAAAAAACAATTTTTAGAATACTACTAAGATGTTATTTGCCCTTTTCACTGTCATTCTCTCATGAGTGTATATGCGACTTTTCCAGAGACCACGTCATGTATGACAGAGAACAGACTGAATGCAAAAGACAGATATGAGAATCCAACATCTGTTATTAAGCCTGATGTTAAAGAGATTTGAAAAGATGTAAAATAATTCCACTCTTCTCAATTTTTTTGGTTTTAGAAATCAGTTGATTTTCATTAAAATATTTTATATTATGACTTATTACTAATCTACTTGGACAAAGAAATCTAATTTTTTTGGTTTCTATTTTAATTTCCAATATGGTCAACACCACCAAATACAATCTACCACTAAGTAAAAGTTCTGGATGTAAAAGGTTGAGATCCACTGGCTGGAAGAACATAGTAAAAGGACACCAATCATCTAAATCCAGAAATGTAGGAAATTCTACATGACAATCTACTTCCTTAACAGACAAATTACAAGGGAAAAAAAGGGTCAGGGGAGTAGAACCTACAGATTAAAAGAGACCTAAGAGACATACCAAAGAAATACAATGTATGACCTTGTTCAGGTCCTGACTTATATACACCACACTGTTTTGTTTTGATTTTTAAAGATTTTATTGATTTATTTGACAGAGAGAGAGAACACAAGTAGGCAGAGAAGCAGGCAGGAGGGGTGGGAAGCAGGATCCCTGCTGAGCAGAGAGCCCAATGCGGGGCTCGATCCCAGGACCCTGAGGTCATGACCTGAGCCGAAGGCAGAGGTTTTAACCCACTGAGCCACCCAGGTGCCCCTACATTATACTGTTTTTTTAAAAAGTTGTAATTACTTCCTTTTTTTGTCTTAAGACACATGGTAAAATCTTTTAAAGACACATGGTAAAATCTTTTAGAGACACATGCTAAAGTTTCTATGGATAAAATTATATCAAATCTGGGATTTACTTCAAAATCATAGTGCGAGGGGGAGAGGGAAGGGTTTTAACTACTACAAGTTAGCTATGTTTTGAAAATTGAACTGTGCGATAGGGACATGGAGGTTCAATATGACATTCTATATTCTTCTGTATTAGAAATTTTCCATAATAAAAGGTTAAAAAATATACAATGCCCGATTCTGTTTACATACTCCTTGCAAGGAAGCAGCCAAACAGACCTAAGTTCAAATTCAGTAAAGCCACTTTCAAACTATGGACTTGAACTAGTTTGCTTACTTCGGCCACATTCCTGAGAGAGTTATTATGAGTATTAAGTGAGATAATGCACACAGTGCTAGCTAGCATTCTCTATGTTTTACTCAAAAACCTGCAATGGTACACTAGAGTTTAAAGTTCAAATTTTTAAAATCTGACAGGCAAGGTATGTACAGTTTGACCCAAACCTATTTCCACAACTCCTTCTGAAGTCTAACAGAAATTCAACTATAGGGACGCCTGGGTGGCTCAGTTGGTTAAGCAGCTGCCTTCGGCTCAGGTCATGATCCCAGCATCCTGGGATCGAGTCCCACATCGGGCTCCTTGCTCGGCGGGGAGCCTGCTTCTCCCTCTGCCTCTGCCTACCACTCTGTCTGCCTGTGCTCACACTCTCTCTCTCTCTCTCTCGAACAAATAAATAAATAAAATCTTAAAAAAAAAAAAAAAAAGAAATTCAACTATAAACTAAGTCACTGGAAAGAACACTTAGACTTCCTCCCTCCACACTTTTGCTAAAATCATCTCCAAAACACACCATTACAGACAACATTAGATTACCACAGTGATTCTCATATATATATGTAAAATTTACTTGAATATTACAGCAATCCAGGGAGGTATACAGCATAAGTGAGTAAAAAGTAAAGCTAGGTTTTAAGTACTTAATTCAAAATCACACAGTCTGTAAGCATGTCAACTTAAACCCTAAATACAGGGCTCCTTCCCCCACATCATACAAATAAATTCTATTTTCTTTATAAAGATTTTTTTTTTAAGATTTTTATTTATTTATTTGACAGAGAGGGAGCACAAGCAGGCAGAGCAGCAGGCAGACTCCCCACAGAGCAGGAAGCTTGACTTAAGGCTCAATCCCAGGACCCTGAGGTCAGGACCTGAGCCGAAGGCAGATACTTAACTGACTGAGCCACCCAGGAACCCCTTCAAATATCTTCATAAAGATTTGTCAGGCTATTATTTTCCTCTGATGAACTTCCACCATTATTATACAAAAAATTCAAATTAATATTTACTTCTTCATGACTTTTGCCAGTTATTTTGAAGTACTTTTTTTTTTTTTTAAAGATTTTATTTGTAAGAGAGCGAGAGCACATGTGCACAAAGAGGGGGAGTGGCAGGCAGCTCAGGGAGCTGCTGAGCAAGGAACCTACCCAGGACTCGATCCCAGGATCCTGCCATCATGACCCAAGCTGAAGGCAGACACTTTACCAACTGAGCCACCCAGGCATCCCTTAAAATACTATATAAATCTATTACTTACCTTTTAACAAGAATATTACATTACAAATTCTTTGAGATAAGGACATAATATATCCTGGTCTGTCCCTTAACATATCTACAATAAATATTTGGTGATTTTTTTTAAATTGATGATTAAATCTTAAGTGAACTTACAGCTAATTTCCACTTTTCTATGGTAATGGGAGAAGAGAAAGAAAATGGCAATCTTTTTAAACTTGTTTAATCCAACTGGCTTAAACACTACCCTCTATTCACATTCCCCTTCTAAAAACAAATGTTTTAAAAACCTTGATAACAAGTAGGATTTGAGCATTTCTTTCTTATTTCCCTCTAATAACTTCTGGCATATCTATTCCAATAAGAAATACTAAAAGACAGCCAAAAATTAAGGAGAGAGGAAAAAACCCAAATTTTTGAACAAGCAAGAACTGGCTCATGTCTTCCTGCTGGGGGCATTCTCTTTAAGGGCACCACATTTACTTTGAAAGAAAAGCTGAGTATTACTCTTTAAAGGATACGCTGTCAAAACTGCAGTTTTGCAAAGGAAGAATGCAGGGATATTGTAGTGTTCAAACATTAATTCTGTCAGTTTCTCTCTCTTTGCTCTAGTATTCCACTTGAGAAGAGAAGAAAAAGAAATGCAAGTTATTTACTGTTTAAAAACTAAAAAGTTGATTTCAAGATTCAATGTAGCACTATATTAACAAAGATATAAATATATAAATATTAAAAATAAAATAGAGTACCACAGAAAATAATCCTCATAAGAATATATATTTTTTTGTTTGTAAATAAATTTAGTAAAAATAAATTAAAATTTACCATTTAATAAAAAGTAAAATTGTTTCTATGAATTCTACAAGTTAGTTATACAGACTTTTCAAAGTACAAGAAAATCATGATTCTTATAAAGTATTATTAAATCTTCAGAGTGAATCTAGTAATTTTAAACCACCAAATCTTCCTACTTAGAGCTGGTACTCCTAAACGAAACTAGGTTAAAAACAGTAACAAAATGTTGATAATTTATGATTGTTAGCTAGCCTGCTAGGCCCTTTGGACTCTGTACCAAATTTATTTCACAAGAGACTTCAGTCTGGTAATTTCCAGCCCTAGTTCCACACTGGACTTCTCACTTGGAGAGCAGAGTATACAAGCAGATACACCCTGCCTCTGGGGCACAGGGGTAACTCATAAACCCAAAGGGAAGTAGCCCAAGGAAATCAAATGTTAAATAAATCCCTGGAAAATAAGGAGGGCACAGACTGCATGGAGCACCGGGTATTATACGCAAACAATGAATCATGGAACACTACATCAAAAACTAATGATGTACTGTACGGTGACCAACACAGCACAATAAAAACAACAACAACAAAAATCCCTGGTGGGGAGGGGGGACCAAACCCCATTTAGTGTGCTTTGTTATTGTTCTTTGAATCTTTTACTTATTGAAATAATAAAAATTATAATAGTATGTAAAAATTAATCCCCCTTTCCCTAATTTTCAAAATTCAAAATATGAACTTCTATGTCTCTTTAAAGAAAAAGAAAACATTCTTCAAATGAGTTTAAAGAACAACAACTACAGAAACTCAGAAAACAAAGTCTGTCTTACCGGTGCTTCTGACATGAGAACAGGATGCAGGCTGGCTTCTGATTTGACATGCATTTTGTAGGTATGATCCAAAATAGCCTGGAAACTATCCCAGTCTTCAACTACAATATAAGATTAACACCCTGAAAACAATGCTTAGTTGAAGATGAATACAGAAATCTTTTAAGAGACTGTTTCTACAGTTTAGCATTAACAACAGAACCTACTTATTTTATAGATTTACTTCATAATATAGTACTTTAGTGCTCACTTCGGCAGCTCATATACTAAAATTAGAACCACAATACAATATTTATATAGACATAATCTTTGTTTTCTATGAATATGGAAACTCTTTGTTTCCTTCAGCCCCCACAGTATCACAATCTGTAGACCTGTCCCAAATGTAATTAGTGTATCTAATAGACCTAAAATACAAAAAAAATATTATTCAGTAAGTACTTACTAGAGGCATAGTATGCAATTTAAGTGGTAAGAGAACATACAAAAGAATGGTATGATCTAGATCTGATATTCAAAAAGCTTACAATCTACTTGAAAAAACATTAAAAGATACAAAAAAAGAACCCTCAGGGAATTTAATATGCCTTAACTTGGCTTTTACCTAAACGTTCCATCAAAACTACTTGCATAAGTCACTAATGACCTTCTAACGGACAATTCCAGAGGAAACTTCCCATTTGTACTATCACTTGACCTCTTTTAACATTATCTGACACTACTGACTGCTCAACAGTTTAAAAACTTGTTTTGCCACTGTCCAAAGAAGAATGTCATGACTTGTATAACATACTCCCACAGGTGTAGGAGGACTTTGTTTGTTTTGGTAAATGAACTTTGTTAGTCACTCTAACTTTTCTCTTCCCTTCTTAGTGTAAATCTCAATGTCACAGCTGAGAACAACAAGAATTAATCACTTCCATGCTTCCAGAACTTGTTCTTCCCTTGGCCTTCTGCTGAATATTAATTCTCCTACATCCCTAACTATTCCTCCTTCAGGAGCACCTTTTCTTCTCTTCTGTTAAATACAGAACAAGCTCTGACAAGGAACCCCATCCTCAATCCGTGTCTCAAATTTCACATTCTTTCTGGCTAATATAATGCAACTCCATGTCTTAAAATTTTTCTCACCCACTTGCTCTAACAGCACCTATATTCAAATACTTTGAATGCAATAAACTCATTTACACTCTGTACATAAAAACACCTGTTTGCAAGGCTGACCCCAGCTGGTATCTGGGAACTTGACTGACAACCAGTTCCCTACACTGATATAAAATTTCCCCTAAATAATAAGAGTAGTTCACTGTGCCTAAACTGTTTGTACACTGTGGTTTATGCTGAACACCTTCTTTCCCTCTGGGAGCCTTGGATTTTAGTACATGCAAGGCGCAGGGTCTCTATGTGACCACCACAGTAAAAATCGTCTCCAATGAGCTCCTCTGGTAGACAACACACGTTACATCTCATCACTAGAGGAATTAAGTACATCCTGCCTGACTCCACTGTGAGAAGACTTGAGAAGTTTGCACTGGTTTCCTCTGGACTTCACTTGATGTCCTTTTTTCCTATCTATTTTGCTTTGTATCCTCTCAGTGTAATAAATCTTAGCCATGAATACAACTATATGCTGAGTCCTGTGAGTCCTTCTCTTGAATAACTGAATTTAAAAGTGATCTCATGTAATATACTTGTCTGTTAAGACCGTAAAACTTGCTCCTTCCCATTCTATCCTACTTCAACGAGTGGTACCCAATCACCCCAATCAAAAACTGAAGAAACTTTTTCAACTCATCTCTTTTTACCTCTTTGATATCTCTCAAAGCCACCTCAGGATCTCCACCATCAATGATAAAATTTCAACCCTCTTCACTTTTCATCTGAATTCTCACCTCCCTACCTGATCCTCCTGTTTCTATTAACACCTTCCAATCTAGCCTACATACTGCTTTTAGAATCTCTCCAGCTGGCAGGTATGAATATTTCACACCTCTGTTTAAACTCCTTTGGGGTTACCATTCAGAGCTGCCAGCTTAATAAACCCTTGGCATGGTTTACAAGCCTTATTATTACTGCTCCATGCTCACCTTTCCTGCAACTGGTCCTAATGCATCCACTGTTACAGCTATACTTAATTGATGATCTTTCTAAACAGGTAGGCTTCTTCCACAGCCCCACCTCTTTACATATGCCAGCCTTCCAGTCAGGCTAATCTTTATTTATTGATCAAGATCCAATACAAAAGTTACCTTCTTTATGAAAACCATCACTGACCCCCAATGACAGAGTTAAATACCCCTCCTTTCTAATCCCACTGCTTATCAAACATAACTATACAAATATGCAAATATTTGTATATTTATTGTATATTTATATCTATCTACCCTACGAGTCTTTTAAGGAAGAGGAACATGCTCGATGCCTCTTTGTATTCTTAGTGCCTGGAACATCAGTTTGTGGAATAAAAATAATAAAATACCCGATAGTCAACTTACAAGTTTTATGTCTAAAACACAGCATGTATATTCTATAAATCAAATCCACAGAAGCAAAGATCATACCCATCCCATTTTTTAGTGGTGAAATGGCCTCCGTATTCTCCCTGGGAACACGCAGGGCATTAGTATCTATATAATAGGTGGGGCCACCCTGTTTGCCTTTATCACCGTCGATTTCCATCAGTGTGCTTCCATCATCTCTTTCTACCACCATACCAATAGCTGTGGGGAAATCCACCTGGAAGAGTCAAGAACATGATAATACAAGTTTTACCTGCTTTTATCAAGTAGTCATTTTTTTCCAACTAAAGTCTTTTACTGTAATTGAATCAGAATTTCTGCATGAATTTAATTCTACATAAATGGCCTTTTCATATCCAATTAACTAATACTACACTTACTTTGGGACAGTCTTCACCAGCATAACCAGCTCTCACAGTGTAGGATCCAATATCAAAAACAAGAGCTCCAACTTCATCTGAAAAGATGAAAGGATAATTAACATTAACAACCTATAGGTATCATATGAAAATTAAGAGCACTTAATGTGCTTAAAATGAGAAAGCATATGAAACCTCTATTACAAATTAGAGCAGGTATTACATTCATATTATTACTAGCTTGAACCTAGTTTCAAATACATCTTAAAGATTCATTTAGTTAAAATATAACAAGTCATAATTGTATCAGTATAAGTTCAATCAGCAATGAGACAGTACACTAAAATTGGGTAATTTGCAAGACCTTACTTCTCAAAAGAGCTATTTACAAAGATGTGGGGATAATACAGGAAAACCAAAAGGGATAGTATGATACCCTAGCACTAATAATACCACCCTTAGAACTGAAGAAACATGGAGAAGAACTGTTACCAGAACCCAGACAGAGTTGTGTTTGGAGGGCTACCTGACAAGGAACTGTGACTTCAGCTGAGGGATGCAGTGAGCCATGGCTAACCCTGAGGGGATGGAACCAGGCTAATAAATATGCCAAACTCTCTCTCCCCAACTCTCCATCCGCTCACGTGATCTCACAGTTTATCACCCAAACTGGGCCACTTCTGAGTGCGAAAAGGGCTCCCTATTAATAGTTCTACCAGGACAAGAGCCATAGAGTAGGAAATATGGTTACCCTATCATGGGTCAAACCAGAGGTTAAGAGACTCACTGAGGCAGTCTATGAAGATCAGCCTTTCCAGGCACAAAGAGGATGTAAATGTGTGGAAAGTAGATCTGGAGGGGCAAAGGGAAGATATGCAATATACTTAGGTACCATTTTTTCAAATATTAAGGGAAATTACATCCCAAGCAATTAGAGAAGAAACTTAGCAAAACTCCAAGAAAAAGAGGGACTCCGAAGAATAAGAGTTTAAGATGTAATTGTATAGACCAAGTAAAAATCATCAAAATGAAGTTATCAAAGTTCGCACATTTCAAAGATTTTTAATAAAGTTTAATGCTGAGGAAGAAAGCTGGTAATTTTTTTTTCACATTCATATTCAGAGAATAGCCTTTAATTATACTTTAAAAATATTTCACCCAAAACAGCATGACTCCAAAAACAAAACACTTGGGTTTTCCAGACACTAATTGTTCAAGTAAGAATTTTTTTCAATCCTTGGGAGGGAGACAAACCATAAGTGACTCTTAATCTCACAAAACAAACTGAGGGTTAATGGGGGGAGGGGGGTTGGGGGGGTGGGATTATGGACATTGGGGAGGGTATGTGCTATGGTGAGTGCTGTGAAGTGTGTAAACCTGGCAATTCACAGACCTGTACCCCTGGGGATAAAAAGGTATTATATGTTTATGAAAAATAAAATTAAAAAAAAAAAAGAATTTTTTTCAATCCTTAAAAAGAATAAAGAACTATTATTTACCTCCATTAAATTGGCAAAATCCACCTGATAAGATCAAGTGTTGTCAAAGATGTAGGCAAAGAAGAGCTCCTACACATTTGCTTATAAAAGCCGTAAACTGGTAAGACCACAACGTACAATTCAGTCATATGCATTAAAGTTTAAAATGTGCATACATATTACACTTTTATCTCCTCTAGAGAAACTCTCGCACACATACCAAAAGGAGACACATTTTAGAATGTTTACTAGCTATGTGACCTTGGGTGATTTCTAACTTCTCTGCCTCAATTTCCTCATAAGTAAATGTGCATAATAATAGTTCCTATCTCACAGGATGCTCAAATAACTAAACATGTTAAATGCTATAGCATGTAATCACCTGGAACAGTACCTGCACATAATAATCACAGCAGGTGGTAGCCCCTATTACCATTATCATCATCACTCTGCTCGTCACAGGAAAAAATAGAAATAATCTAATAGTCTCTCAGTATGGAGACAGATAAACTATAATTTATTCACACCATGAAATATTATACAGCAGGTAAAATGAATGGTCTAGATCTACATGTATTAATATGGATAAATCTCCAAAAAATGATTAGTTCGAAGAGCTAGTTAATACACACACACACACACACACACACACACACACACACGTTATGATACTATTTAATTCATTATGGACACACAAACAGTAAAAGCATAAAATCTGTATGGGGTCTGGGAATGTTGCCTACAACTTCAGTTCTGCGGCTTCTTCTATGGAGGGAGAGGAGGGGACTCTATATCAATAACATTCTACTTCTTAAAATATTTCAGGCAAATACAGTAAAATACTACATCTATTTATCACACATAAACTTACACATTTTTAGTATGTCCGAAGTACTTAAAATTAAATTTTAAAGAAAAATCAGTGGTTATACAGATATTCGTAGTTTAGAGATGGTGTCCTTATAGAATAATGATCTCATTTTTATTCAAATAAACTGAAGAGCTACTTATCTTTACTTCTAATTTGAAAGGAAGTTTCTGTACTTACTACATTTCACAAAGTAATTATCCATTCTCTATAAAACCCTCTGATCCAAATAATTTTGTCTGAAAGTAGGGGTGCATTTGTTATCACCATAGCTGTACATTCAGGAACAAAGAGTAAAGTTAACCAATGAATATGAGTTAATAAACGTTAACACTGACTAATCAGAATACTGGCTAAAGAAATATCCTAACTAAACAAATGGATTACCTTTCTCAAGGATCAATCTTTTGTACTACGCCAGGGCTCTTAACCTTTTCTGTATCATGGACCTCTTTCACAAAGCTCTGGGCTGAACTGTTTCCCCCTAAAATTCCTATGTTGAAGTCTTAACTCCTATTATCTTAGAACATGACTCTATTTAGAGATCAAGGTCTTAATTTAAAGAGGCAATTAAATTAAAATGAGATAGTTAGAATGGCCCCTAACCCACTATGACTGGTGTTTTGGCATGAAGAGGACAATTGGATACAGATACGCAGAGGAAGGACCATGTGAAGAAGACACAGGGAGAAGAGAGTGCTGATAAGCCAAGGAGAAAGACCTCCAAAGAAAACGACTCTGCCAATACTTTGATACCAAATTTCTTGCTTCCAGAATAGAGAGAAAATTAATTTCTGTTATTTAAGCCACACAGTCTGTGGTACTTTGTTACAGCAGCCCTAGCAAACAAATACAGACACATCAGGACACTTATGACTCCCTTCTTATAATGTTTTAAAATAGATCACAGGGGCACTTGGGTGGCTCAGTGGGTTAAAGCCTAGGCCTTCGGCTCAGGTCATGATCTCAGGGGCCTGGGACTGAACCCCGCGTCAGGCTCTCTGCTCGGCAGGGAGCCTGCTTTCCTTCCTCTCTCTGCCTGCCTCTCTACCTACTTGTGATCTCTCTCTGTCAAATAAATAAATAAAATCTTTAAAAATAAATAAATAAATAAATAAAATTCCATCTCAAATCTCTCAAGCCCTCACCTTCATCTAGATCCATATCTCAAACTTTTTAAAAAACGTTACAAATAAGATTTTTTGTTACCATTAAATGTCCAAACTTTAAACAGATTCTTGGACTGGTGGCTCATATCCAACCAACTTCATCAGGGACACCTGCATGGTGCAGAGGATTAAGCATCAGGCTCTTGGTTTCTGCTCAGGTTGTGGTGGAGTCCCCAAGCCCCCTATGCCGCCTATGCTCCATGCTGAGTGCAAAGTCTGCTTAAGACTCTCTCTGCCCTACCCTCCCCTGCAAAGCGCACACACTCTCAAATAAATAAATCTTTAAAAAATAAACAGTAAAAATAAATGCAAGTTTGTCATTCTGTAGATCAGCAAGGCTCACTTCAAAAACATGATACTTAGGCCTTCAGATGCGATTTTGGCTCCATTAAGTTCTCTTGCCTAGTGTTTTTCCCGTACTTCTTTTTTTTTTTTTTTTTTTTTTAAAGATTTAATTTATTTATTTGACAGAGAGATCACAAGCAGGCAGAGAGGCAGGCAGAGAGAGAGGAGGAAGCAGGCTCCCCTAGAGAGCAGAGAGCCCGATGCGGGGCTCGATCCCAGGACTCTGAGATCATGACCCGAGCCGAAGGCAGCGGCTTAACCCACTGAGCCACCCAGGCGCCCCTTTCCCGTACTTCTTAACACTGAACACAGGTGGTACTTTCACATAATACCAATTTTTCTTAGAAAACAGATCAACTGCTTTCTTCTCGGGTCCCCTTCTAGACCCTTTACTAAGGCACTTGTTCTTACCAACTGCCGTGGTGCTACTCAGAGAACCACAAGGTCGCATCTCAAACTTCTTAGTGTACAACATCAATTCCTCCTGATGTCCCACTGGTACCTCAAATTCAACATATCTGAAACACTGTCTTCTGTTCCCCATCCTACCTAACCTAGTCTCAGCCGTGCTATCATAATTTGTAGCCTAGTTAGCAGAGGCAAAACACTGAGAACTGTGAATGTCTTCACATTTTTCATACCCCTCAACAAGTTTTGCAAAACATTTCTGCTAAATATTTCTCAATTACCTTCTTCTTTACTATCATTGCCACTGTCTTGGGTCAAGCTCTTCTTTTAAAAAATTTGAGAGTGCAAGTGCACGGGAGACGGATGGACACACACACACACACACGTAGGGGAGGGGTAGAGAGAGAGGGAGAGAATCTCAAGCAGACTCCCTGAGAGCAAAGAGTCCAAGGTGGGGCTTGACAGAACGATCCCAGGATCATGACCTGAGCAGAAACCAAGAGTTGGATGCTCAACCAACTAAGCCACCCAGGAGCCCCCTGAATCAAACTTTATCTCAACAGGGAATTATTATGATTCCCTATATGTACTGTTTCCCATCTCTTCACCGTCTCCATCCCCAATCAATCTGCTGCACTGTTATCTTTCAAAATTGTAACTCTGAACATATGGGTACATAAATCCTTCAATGAAAAGAGCATCACTCAGTGGTTTCCCATCATCTACAAAATAAAATTCAAATCATTCCACTGAGTTCATGTTCAAGGCTTAGCAAAATCTGACAGTAGTTTTATATCCCACCTCACATACTAGCATTACCACCATTGCGCTCACTAAGCTACCTTTGCATATGCGGTCCTTCTCTACTCTTCTTCCACCATCCCCATAACCTCTCTTGTGAAGTTCTCTGACTTCCCCACACTGAGTTAGTAACTTTGTCTGTTCTACCTTTGTAACTTCTACATATTGTCATTACTGAACACACTGTGTTGAATTAGTTACCCTTTCTCATCATGTCACCCAATTCTCATCACATGGTATAAATAAGATGCACCATTATTTCATGCATCACAAAGAAAAAAAAAAAAGCATGCTGCCAATTAAACTCTGCCAAACTATCAAGAAATGTTCCATGTTAATTAGACTGGAATTAAAATTTTTTAAATTTTAAATATGTAAAGTAGAAAAACCCACAAAAGGAGAGAGAAATATTCCAACTTCAGCTCTTTAAAATTGGGGGGGGGGATATACAACTAAAAACAGATAAAATATGGTGTCTATTTATTGACTGACTCACCTATAAGGCTAAGCGTCTTGGTAGAGGCTATACCTGCCTGGCACATAATTAGCACTCAAAAACTGTTTTTTTAATGAAATGAAAAAATCTAACAAATCTATTATGCTCCTGTCCTAATTAGATGGCAAACTATTTTTGGGTGGGGGGGCAAACTAGACAGAGTAGAATTTTAATCTGAGTGACGCTCCTGATTCTTGGAATTTTGCATCTGCCTATTTTCCTTTTTCAAAGGATGGGAAATAGATCTATTTCCTGTATCTTGTTTTGTTAAAAAACTAAGTGCCAACAAACCCAAAATAGGAGAATGGCAAAGGGAGATAGGGGACTTAAACCATAACCATGGAGGTCTGGATATTTAAAAACCGGGATACAATTTCTAACAGAAAAAAATCCGCTGGATCCCTTTGCTTCAAAAAACACTGTTTTCACTTCTCTGAGGATACTGATGTTTTTCCACAGAGTAAATGGCTTTCATATTTAGAGGTGTGGTGATTTTTCTGGGAAAACATGAACCAATGGTGGCAATTTTCTAACCTGGTCTTAAAACATTCCAGTATAATACTGAAGGCAAATGACTTTGGAAGAAAGCATTTTATTTATTTTTTGTTTCTGTTTGGAAAAGGGTGCCCCAACTCATGGGGATGATGGTCTTGAGAAATTTTTTTTTTTTTTAAGATTTTATTCATTTATTTGACAGACAGAGATCACAAGTAGGCAGAGAGGCAGGCAGAGAGAGAAAGAGGAGGAAGCAGGCTCCCCGCAGAGCAGAGAGCCCGATGCGGGGCTCGATCCCAGGACACTGGGATCATTACCTGAGCCGAAGGCAGAGGCTTTAACCCACTGAGCCACCCAGGTGCCCCGAGAAATTTTTAAGATTAGAGATTTGGGGGTGAGAGGGTGCAGGAATGATGAAACACAATTTTTCAAGATTGGACTGCTTATTTTTATAATGAGGGTATGAAGAAAAGAAGAACCATGAAAAATGGTCACAGGAGCAATGAGTAGGCCCAGAAATCAGTTAGAAAGTATGGAAATCTGCATTTCCATATTTTTTCCAAAGTATGAATTATGCATTATACCCAAGCTAAAGATCAATGTCAGATCTAATCAGAAATCATTATTAGAATAAGATAGCTGTAAATTCTAATATTTAAACTGCTAAGATCTTTTAAATAAGCAAGCAAGTTAAAAATACAGACTACTTGGGGGCCTGGGTGGCTCAGTTGGTTAAGCCTCTGCCTTCAGCTCAGGTCATGATCTCAGGGTCCTAGGATCAAGACCCGCATCAGGTTCCCTGCTCAGCGGGGAGCCTACTTCTCCCTCTCTCTCTGCCTGCCTCTCTGCCTACTTGTGATTTCTCTATCGAATAAATGAATAAAATATTTTTTTAAAAATACAGGTTACTAAGTTAATTACACAAAACCTGGGTGGGAGGTTTGGTTTCTTCTCACAGTACATCCTTCGGAATAGGTGACCTACTACAAATACCAGCCATACCCGGGTAACTGAAACACAAAATCATACACTTATTTTTGTGAGTTTGAAGTATTTTATATATGAAATAGGCTTTAAGACATATTCCTCTCCATAAGCCAATAAGACAGAGGACGTTTATTCTGAAGACCTAAAACATACATGAATATGCTGTGGCTATATAACTGAAAAATGACCTATGGAGAAACAACCAAAAAATTTTTTTTAAATAGGAAAGGGTTTTTTTGAAATGCCTTTTTCTTCATCCCAGAGATTCTTGTTCACCACTTATTCGGAAGTTATGTAACTCTGGGCCAGTTACTTTATCTTTTCCATACCTTATTTTCTTATTCCATTATATGAGAATAGCAGTATCATTTCCTAGGGCTACTGCAGATTGAGTTAATGCACATGTTAAACGCAACACATGAAAAGTCTCTGGAAGAGCTCTTAGTACAAAGTATGCACTCAAAAAATGTTTGCTACTAGCATTTATTGGTATCCATTTTTACCTCAGTCAAATTAAACAATGCCTTCTAAGGAAAAACTCATGAACAGCTTCTAGTCTTTGGATCAGTGAACCTAAAGGTCAAAACAAAGTCAACAGCCTCCAAGAGGCAAAGGCATAAACACCCAGTTTTTTGGTCAGGATGGCATCTTCAGATGGGAAAGAAGTAAATCATGAAGACCCATCGGGCTTTCTCCAAAGCAAAAATGGGAAACTATTGACTCACGTTTGAGAAATCAAAACCAAGAACATAAACGGGGAAGAAAAGGATGAGGATCAGCATACTACCGCAAAGAAACTCAAGCTACATTTCAAAAACTACTAAGAACTTTGAAAGCCTCATTTCTATCCCTTACCTGTAAAACGCCATCCTCTTCAGAAACAATAACCTTAATAGACACAATAACAAAAGCAACGCTCTAGATTTGTCTTGTTTTCTAAACTCCTCAAACACAGCAAAAACCAGAATCCTATACATCAGTGCTTCCTACCCATCTAGCAAGAATGAAAGCTCTGATTCAGTGCATTTCAAGTGGCGCTTGAGATGCTGCATTTCTAAAAAGCTTGCAGGTGACGCGGACACTGCTGATCCATGGACCACACTTGGTGTAGCAAGTGTATCGTTATCTCACTTAACCTTCACAACCAACCCCACTGGGTAGGAATCACCATTCCCAAAATGAGGAGCCTCAAGTTGGGAAAGGCTGAGTAACTCGCCGAACGTCAAAGGGCTCCATAAATGGTGAGACTGAAAGTACAAGCCAGGTCTGTGTAACTCCCAGGCCCGTGCTTATCTTTCCACTACACCACAGCCGACCCAAGGACAACGTCTTTACAGGTTACAGGTGTTCCCACGAGTAACTCCGGAGAACCCACAGTCAGCAAACAGGCAGAAGTTACTGAAAGGTGTGGGGCAGTAGAGCTCGGAACGAGAAGAGGCTGCGTCCTGAGCGGCCGCCACTCCTCCAATCAGTGGTACCTCTCGCAGCTCGCGCTACCCTCCACAGGACGATGCGGAAACCCTCCGTCCACGCTTACACACTGCTGGGACCTCCCAAGTTTAAACGCGCGCGCGCGCCCCGATGTAACCGAGTTATGGAGACGCCGGGGAAGATGCGACCCTACGCCCGGCCACTCAAGCCGGGGCTCCGGGCCCGACCCCTCAGGATGGAGTGCCCGCCCAGGCGGAGACCGGCACGCACCCCCAAAACCCTGCTCCTTCGGGGCCGAGGCTGGAAGGAACCGCAGGAGGCGGCGACTCCCGGCGCCCGAGGCTCTCGCCGAGCCGGGTGGGCTCCGGGGGCGGGCAGAGCTCGGGGCGGGGATGGGGCGGAGAGGCTGGGGTCCTGCGCGGGGGAGACCGGAAGGGGCCGCCGGGGAGAGGAGGGCTGGGGGCTGCGGTTACAAATCCCACACGCTAAAAAGGCGCGCTCTCTCGTCCAGCCGCACTCACTCACCTCCCCCGTACACCCCGCCGCTCATGGCTGTTGTCCGCGCGACTCCTACGCTAAAGGCTACCGGGCGAAGTGACTGCGACGGCCGCGAGTGCGGGTCCTGAGAAGCACTAACCCCCTACCCCCTTAACTTCCACCGCCACCCCCCTCAGGCAACAAAGCGGCGTCCACACACCCCGCAGCTCAGTCACACTTGCTGTCTGGTCTTATCGGCCAATCATGAGAGGCCCGGATACCCTTTAGCCAATCAGAACGAGCCTCTGCTGCATCCCTGCCGCGGCATAGCCAGTTTAGCCAATCGGAGGTAGCCAGGGAGGCGGGGAAAAGGGAAAGCGACGGAAGGAGGGTAAGAGTTGGGTTGCGGAACCGGCCGCAGGCCGGCGGCGTGGGAGGGGGTGTGGGGAGGCTGGGGCGGAGCTTCCCGGGTGGGCGGGAGAGTAAGCCCGAGGGAGCCGGAGAGGGAGGAGCCAGACAGGAGGGAAGTGTCGGGGTGGGTCCAGGGGTGTGGCTGGTCGCTGAGTACCGGAGGGAGTCTGGTAACCCGAAGTAAACCTCTGGAAACAGTCTAGAAATAGAAAGTGTCTCCACGCAGCAATTCCTAATTGGACTGTGGAGAATGCAGAATTTTTTTTTTCCCCAGGAAATGTACTTTCAGCTAACCTTTATGTTAAAAAACTTAAAATGTTATGCTCAACTCTAGGGTAGGGAACAGTAAATCAGACAAACCAATAGGATCCCGCAATTTTTGAAATGGTTATTAATAATTAAAAGAAGAGGGGCGCCTGGGTGGCTCAGTCGTTGAGTGTCTGCCTTCGACTCAGGTCATGATCCCAGGGTTCTGGGATGGAGTCCCGCATTGGGCTCCCTGCTCGGTGGGAAGCCTGCTTCTTCCTCTCCCACTCCCCCTGCTTCTGTTCCCTCTCTCTCCGTGTCTCTCTGTCAAAAAAAAAAAAAAAAAATCTTTTTTTAAAAAAATAAAAGAAGAAAGAGATGATATACTATGTACTTACCCAACTAAATTTAGGTAGCACTTTAAAAATTATTTTTAGAGGTATCAGCAATTTCTTTTATCTTGTGAGACAAGTATGAAACAATCCTCATCCAAGCAAGTACCTAATACTAAATACATACTCAGTCCGTCTACTGTTCTTACTCTCCTATTTTTACCAGACCAGTCCAGGTCACTATCATCTTTCCCCTGAATTACTGGAATAACTTAATTGCCTTGCCTGTTGGCCACGTTGCAAGCAGCTCAACCTATAAAAACGCCCAAATGGGGTCATGTTACTCCAACTCAAACCCTTAAGAACGATTGTATATTCTTGTAGTTGAAAGCAGTTCTTAGGTTGGTTTGTCTAGAGTCTAGACATAGAGGCTGCTCTTAACCTTAGGAACAATGGAATAAAGCCTGGTAAGTCTTAGTGCCCAGCAGCAGGCAGAAAGTGATAGTAGGGTGAGGAACAACGCTAGTGAGGAACTTTCCCATTCACTTAACAGTATAATCTCAGTATATCTGATCATTTAGGAAACACCCATTAACCCAATGAGGTAATGCAGAGGTCTGCAAATCATTGCCCATGGCCACAACTAACCTACTTTCTGTTTTCCTGTGGCCTGTGAGCTAAGAAAGATTATTCCACTTTTAAATGGTTTTTTGGAGGGGCACTTCGGTGGCATAGTTAAGTGTCTGACTCTTGTTTAGGCTCAGGTCCTGATCTCCGGGTCAGGAGATGGAACCCTGCCCAGGCCTCTGCTCTGAGTGCTGAGTTGGCTGGAGTTTCTCTCTTCCTTTCCCTCTGCCCCTCAGGCTTGTGCGCGCGCGCTCTCTCTCTCTAAAACAAATAAATCTTATAAAATAAACACTTTTTTTAAAAAAAGAAATTATTTGTTTGTCAGAGAAAGAGAGAGCACAAGCAGGGGGAGCAGTAGGCAGAGGGAGAAGCAGGCTCCCCACTGAGCATGGAGCCCGATGCAGAACTTGATTCCAGGACTCTGGGATTGTGACCCGAGCGGAAGGCAGATCCTTAACTGATGATCCAAACAAGTGTCCCTAAGATATTTATTTTAGAGAGAGAGAGTGGGCACTTGCAAGTAAGGTTGGGGTGGGGTAAGGGGCAGAGGGAGAGAATTTTAAACAGACCCCAAGCAGGCTCCATCTGAGGACCCTGAGATCAGGACCTGAGTGGAAACCAAGAGACTGACCTTCAACCAACCGAGCCACCCAGGCGCCCCCACTTTTAAATGGTTTTTTAAAATATTTTTATGAATAATATTTTGTGACATGTGAAAATTATATGAAATTTGCATTTCAATGACCATAAACTAAGCTTTACTAGAACATAGCCTGGCTTATTGGTTATTCACTTATGGCTGCTTTTGCTCTGTAGAGCCAAGTTGAGTAGTTATGACAGAGACTGTGTGACACTAAGCTGGAGAGCATGTTTACTATTAGACCCCTTGTAGAGTTACCAACCCCTAAGATAGTTCATTTAACACATCTAGCACAGTGCACTAAATACTCTATGTTAACTGTTGTCCCATCGTTATAGCTCTCACTATATAGATACATATCAAATCCTAAACCACATTTCCATTTCCGCTCTGTGGTTTTATGTTGTGTTTGACTAGTAAAGCTGATGAGCTATAAAATATGTGATACTTTGGTAATAATTAAACATTGAAGCAATACTATTTGTGTTCGTAATACAGTAATTCATTTAAATCTGTTCACAATTTAAAAGCATAAGAATTTATATATACCAGCTTAAGTAGATTATATGTATTGCTATCTCTCTTCAATGCTATCTCCAATCTCTTCCATACATGTAGAGTTGGGTTGAAAAAGTAATATATTTGTCCTACTATTTCAGAGTTCGTCAAAAAACAGAACAGTTCAGTAAGGTGAATGAGAACCATACTTCTAGCCTTCAGGGAGGCCTGAGATACTGTGAATGTCTCCACCCATAAAGAACACAGTGGAGTGCAGGGGATTGTCAGTATAACAACACATAGAAGACAGCTTGAGAAAATACTGGAAAGTTATTCTTGGCTGTTTTTGTTTAAAATAAGGGTTTTGCTTCATTTGATAATTTGAAAAGATATTATAAAACAGATCATTCATTCATAATTTTAGGTCAGCTTATTCTCTTGATATATCACTGGACATGTTACTTTATATGATAATAAACCATCGTAATGAACTTCAAATGAACTGAACTTCAGAGTTATTTGATATGTCTTAACATATCATGATATGGCATGTTAATGCAGATAAAAGTATACACTTAAGTCTTTCATAATTTTATTTTTTTTAAAGATTTTATTTATTTATTTTACAGAGAGATCACAAGTAGGCAGAGAGGCAGGCAGAGAGAGCGAGGGAGAAGCAGGCTCCCTGCTGAGCAGAGAGCGTGATGTGGGGCTCGATCCCAGGACCCTGAGATCATGATCTGAGCCGAAGGCAGAGCCCCAACCCACTGAGCCACCCAGGCACCCCAAGTCTTCCATAATTTTAATCAGCAAAATTGTTACAGGGCACTAAGATTGTTGGCCTTAATGTATTGAATTGTCAGAGGAAGAGACTGTTGAAAGAGGAAACCTATTTGGTATCCCAAGAGAACAATGTCAGGGAACTGCGCATCCTCAGTAATAATGACATTGTTTCCTTTGTGGCAAGACTTACACTGTGGCAGCTTGTCTTCCATTCTTCATAATTAGGAAAATTGGTAGAAAATTCATTAAAAGAAAAACACTGACCCAGCAGAATCTACTTTGTAAAATATAAAATATGTGAGGGTTTTGGTTTTGCTTTTGGTTTTGGTTATTTTGGTGTTAATATTTCTCCTCTGTAGACTAACATGTTTTCCCTTAAGTCTTGATTCAGCCTACGTTAACATTACTGATAGCTAGTTGGGTTAAAAAAAAACAACAAAAACAACAGCAACTCAAGGTTATTGTCTGTTTGCCAGTTCTCAAGGGCATAACATACCCAAGCAATCAATGCTTGCAATTTTCCCGCCTAAGCCAGCATTCTCCTCCTGTCTATCAACCTAAAAATAAAAGATATTGAATTAACATATATGTAAACTTATTGAGCCCTTAGTAGATGCTCAGTGGTTGCCTCTGAATCCAGATCAATAAAAATAAATGCCCTTTCAGAAATCCTTTGTCATCTCCAAGCTGCGAGAATTTTCTGCGTAGCCGCTGCAATACTTGGTTTTTCCTCACTGGGTCGCTGGTCTTCCATTCTTGTAATGCTGCACCGGCCTGCAAGAGATGCCGTACCTCTCTTCCTTATTCATCAGCTCTGTCAGATTTCAGATGATGGAATCACAGCAGGTGTTACAAAATATTATCCATCTTGTCCTGTCTCAGGCTTTATCAGTCTCAGAGTTGAAAAAAAGTTGCAACTTACTGATGTAAGTTAGGAAACACATTCAGGAGATTATCATTTGTTAAAAAGAAGGACACAACAAATCCTGTACATTTAGAATTACTTTGTTTCATGCAGCAAAATACGTGATATTAGCAATTACCAAAAACTAATTTCAATGTAAGCAGTTTTGTGGAGATATGTTTGTGAATAAGGAGTCATTGTAAGTACCAGTCTGTTCAGAGAAATTCCAAAAAAATATAAGCACTACTGGGATAAAGAATAAATATCTGGAGTTTTTTACCAATAGAAATATGATTGATCAGATTTATACGTCTGTTTGCCATTAGAGTAATAAGAGCTCTGCTAACCATTCAAATAGTACGACATAGAGAGGCAAATGAAAAATACGTGGTTATAGCTGGTACCTTTATAACAGGCCAATAGATTTGTCATAGTATTAACAATGTGATCCTGAAAAGACAAATAAGGAAAGAAGAGAAGATGAAAGTGCTAGATGTTCTGTGGATTTTATGTCTTTGTTGCTTTTTTCATAATCTCTTTAAAAATCTCTTTGCTCATTTGATAGTGCTCTTTTCAGAAATCACAGCACAAGCAAATACTGTCAACATTTAATCAACCAGTGCTATGAAGTGGCACCATGCCACCTGGGGTCACTTCAGGGTCAATGCTGGGCTTCCCACTGATCTAGGTCAATGCCAGTGCCACGTTATGGGACTTTTACACACCCCACATAGCAACACTGACCCGAGTCCAAGGTTCTTATTCAGTATTGCTTCCTTAAAACCCTTGAAACTGTTCTTTGGAATACGAAGTTCATCGGCCATATAGTAATGACTACAAATTACTGACCTCCTAATAAATGCTGTCATAGGAAATGCCACTTTATATGTAGTATTTTCTAGGTAATCCACACAACATTCCTGTGAGGCTTTTTTCACAAGAGGCCTAGAGATTTCAGCAAATTGCCCAATATCACACAGCTATTGAAAGAGTCAGAATTTTAGGACGCCTGGGTGGCTCAGTCGGTTAAGCGGCTGCCTTTGGCTCAGGTCGTGATCCTAGGGTCCTGGGAGCCTGCTTCTCCCTCTGCCTCTGTCTGCCTGTGCTCTCTCTCTCCCTCTAACAAATAAATAAATAAAATCTTAAGGAAAAAAAAAAAGGAAGAAAGAGTCAGAATTTGAAACTAGGGCTTTCTGACCCCAGCAAACATGCTGTTCCTATTTTCCAAGATACCTTTCCTTTCCACTTCCTCTATACCTCTCATAAATTTTATCTTTTTTTTTAAGATTTATTTATTTATTTGAGAGAGAGAGTACATAGGGGAGGGGCAGAGGGAAAGGAAGAGAGAGAAAGAGAGAACCTCAAGCAGATTCTGCATTGAGCAGGGAGACTGACACAGGGCTAGATCTCACAGCCCATGAGATCCTGACCTGAGCCAAAACCAAGAGTCTGACGTTTAACCAACTAAGACATCCAGGTGCCCCACTTCTTGTAAACTTTAAAAACAAAAACTATACACACACACACACACACACACACTTTTTTTTTAAATCAAAAGGTACAAAAAGACATACAGAAATTCTCCTCTACCTGTGTCCCCAGCTGCCCCATTCTCCTCTTCAGCTCTTCAGAGATGTTCTATGCTTCTATGAGTAATTATGTAGATATATCACTCCCCCCCCTCGCAACTTTCCTGATATAAATGGTAACTTTCACTATGGTAAGTGAGTTTTAAAAAACATTCTCTTTGGAAACTAATTTTAAGATGTTTACTTTTGAGCATTTTTATTTAAAATATCTTAGTAGCTAGTTTATACACACAGCTAGAAACTGAAATAATACAGAAGGGTGAAAAAAGCAGGGTGCCTGGGTGGCTCAGTCAAGAGTCTACCTTCAGCTCAGGTCATGATCTCATGGTTCTGGGATTGAGCCCTGTGTTGAGCTCCCTGCTTGGTGGGGAGTCTGCTTCTCCCTCTCCCTCTGCCCCATCCCATGCTCGCTTGCTCTCCCTCTTTCTCAAATAAAATCTTTAAAAAAAAAAAAGAAAAAAAAAGAGTGAAGAAAGCAAGTTTCCCTCCCTCCACTCCTTGAAATTCTATGGTTTCTCCACCGAGATTCACCCACTCTTACCAGTTTCCTTTTTAACCTTCCAGAGATAGTTTTTTCAAGTAAAGACATACATGTGCATCCTTTCTCCTACCTTTTTGTTTATTTACACTAAGCAGTAGCATACTGAACATGCTGTTTTGCACCTGACTTTTTTCACTCAACCATGTTATCTTGGAGATCATTCCATGTCAGTATGTGTAATTCTGTCTTACTCATTTTAACATCAGACAGAATTCCATTATATGTATATACCATAATTTACCGATTCTCTATATACAGATATTAAGTTGTTTCTAGTCTTTTGCTGGTATAAAGAATGTTGCGATTACTATTCTCTTCTGTATGTATATGGGAGCGAGTTCTTATGCAGGATGAATTCCCAGAAGTGGAATTGCTAGATCACAGGTTATATGCATTTCTTTCACTGGTCATTGCCAAATTACTCAGAGGTTGTACAATTTACATTCATCCCTTAACATGTTCGGGAGTATACTTTTTCCTTCAAATCTCACCGGCATAGAACTGTATCAAACTTCTGTCAAGATGGAGTTTTTATATAAGATGTTTCATTCATTCATTAGCTGTTTAGGCAGAGCCCCTGATTATACTAACTGATTATACCAATGGCATACCAGAATCAGGAATACATTTTGCAGGCTCTAGCCTCTGGATGACAAAAGCAAGCTGAATCTTTGATCACCTAATTTACTGAACACCCAGTGCCTCTAGAGCAGGCACTGAGAATACAAGGAGAAAGGAGCTGTGGTTCCACTCAAGGCCTATAATAGCTCTCACATCCTATGAAAATGGCTGCGAACACATTCCAATTGCTACTTGGAGAATGGATTCCAAATGTTTACTTAGGCTTCGGCTTCCACCAAAGCTTGCAAAGATGTGGGTGGTGGTTGTGCAATCCTTTCATTTAAAGTCTTTTATCTCCACCCTGGCATATGAATAAGACAGTCTTAAAGAAAAGGGAAAGCACTCGGCACACCCAGCCGGTGGTCCTCCCATTGTAATTGCAGGAGGCACTCCGGCTCTAGCCAGGGAACAGTTTCTAAATGTTTGTTTTGTTGGTAGGTATGAGAGGGTATTTCTTTTGTTCTGGTTCTTTGACAGGTAGGGGGAGATTCAGGTTTTTTAAAAGAAGTGTATCAGAAACGGAGGAATCATTAATTACAAAACCATCAGTCTTTAATGATAATTCAAATAACTGCCATCTTCCAGCGCTACCTAAACAGACTCTAAGAAAACCTGTATTTAAAATTACCATTATGTTTGTTGATCTCTGATAACAATGTCAAAAGTGCCCATATCCAGAGGGAAAAAACCAAACATTGAAGAATTTGAGCATGAAACTGGGTCATAATTAGCCTATGTACATAATCAGTACAATGAGATGTGATTCTGGAGTCCAGCCTCTCCTTCCCACCCTCCCTTTACCTCATATAGCTAATATGGAATCACATTATGCTACTCTAAGATTACTCACTTTATCAACTGTCAGACTTTGATAAATTCACACAGGGATTAATAAGCCCCCTGATTTTACTCCTTTTACTCCTTTACCATCTGTGGCGCACCAAATCCGGGAATACATTTTCAGGGCTCTAGACTCTGAATGACAAAAGCAAGCAGAATAATTCACAAGCTAAACCTTTGATCATTTCCTATCGTTCTGTCAGCTCTTAGAAGCATCAAAGTCATTCCCACTGTGCCAACTGGGCTAAAGTAAGAAACAGAGAGATAGCAATGCTCTGGGAAACTTTATAGTGTCTATCCCCTGGGACATCTGAACAAAGAGATTAGGAAGGATTTTATCCCTTTGGAAAGGTTCCTGAGTAACATTTGACAGTAACCTTTGTGAATGCAATTGCTAGTTTTTCCCAAGAAGCCTTGTAAAAAACTTTACCTAAAATTGCTCTACTTCACATCATTATCACTATGATCATAATCACAGCTGTTAACTAATATTTATTGAACTGTGGTTATTGCAAACTGCTGACTCTGAGGATACAATAGGAATAAGGCAAAGAAAATCAGGAAAAAATACACTTTGACAAACATATAATGCAGATAAGGATTGAAAGAGAACACAGACATGAAAACGGTTATATATAACTAGTAGAGTCATGTGTACATTTTTTAATGTTTAGTTTTGTGTCATAAATTTGTTTAACCATTATTATTTTTAAAAAATCATTTAAATTTTTACACTAGGAAAATAATTTTACAATCCTAAATTGGGATATCATTCTCCAAGTTAAAATTGGTACATTATTATTTTAGGCTTTTTTCCTTTGCTTGAACTATCTCTTTATCAACATAAGGATATAAATATAATTTTATATATTGTTGGGCTGGCAGAAAGAAAGGGCTACTTAAGATGGCGAAAGTTCTCACCACAAAACCTGAGCTCAGACAGGAGAACAAAGACCTAAGCAGGAATCTGAAAACCCCCGGCCCGGGGCTCCCGTGGACCAATGGGACCCTGACGAGCAGGCAAAATATCCAAATAAGGGAAACTTGCCAAAAGACCCCTGAACTCCCCTCGAGGCCCCTTAAGAGCCCCCTTCTCCCTGCCTTAGGCGTGACTTCCGCCACTCTGCTTTCCAGAGTCTCGAAACCTCGCCCGAGGGTGCCCATCTCCTCCCGGGGTAACTTTCCTGGCTCCCCTTCTCCTGAGCCCCGAAACTTTGCCAGAGAGTGCCTTTAATAAATCTTGCCTTGCACCCACTTTGCCTGGTGTTGTGTTTATCTCGCCAGAAAAACTTTACATATATAACTATAATACTTTAATATATAATCATATAGTCACACATAATTTTATTAATATAATTTGATGTACAATATATTTAATAAAATAACACTATGTAAGTACACATTCTGTTCTAAATTACGCATTTTTTGCTTAATATAATTTAAACAGGTTTCCATAGTATTATATATAGATTTATCTCGTTTTTATAAAAATTATTATTTAGAACAGGAATCAGCAAACTATAATCTGTGGGTAAGCTGCGTATTTTTGTGAATAAAGTTTTATTGGAACATCTTATGGTTTTTTGTTTCTTGATTGTTTATGATGGGTTTTGTGCTACAATTGCAGAATTGAGTAGTTGCAAAAGGGACTTCATGGCCCACAAGCCTAAAATATTTATTATCCGGCATTTTAAGAAAAAGAAAGCCTTCAAATTTCACTGTCAGGATATTTCATAGTTTCAGCAATTGTCTTTTGATCAACGTTTCAGTCATGTCTGATTTTCTGCAGTTATAAATATTCATATAGATTAAACGATAGTTTTTTTTTTTTTTAAGATTTTATTTATTTATTTGACAGACAGAGATCACAGGTAGGCAGAGAGGCAGGCAGAGAGAGGAAGGGAAGCAGGCTCACCGCCGAGCAGAGAGCCCGACGCGGGGCTCGATCCCAGGACCCCGGGATCATGACCCGAGCCGAAGGCAGAGGCTTTAACCCACTGAGCCACCCAGGCGCCCCTAAACGATAGTTTTATCTTGAGTTATAAATATTTTGTGTGCTTATGTCTTTGCGTCTTTGTGAATATTTATTGACATATAGAACTTTAAACTTTCTTATATTGACATTGGTATGACTACATCAGTCTTTTCCTTTATGATTTTTGCCTTTAGTATCTAGCACAGAAAGGTGGGTCATTCACTTTTGTTAAAATATCCAACCCAGAGCTACTAGGGGCTGGCAGGTTTTGTGGGGTTTTTTGTTTGTTTGCTTGTTTGTTTCAGAATATCTAACCCTCAGCTGTATTCCTCAATACTTGGATAAGTCTGCTTACCCTCTTTCCATTTACATCAGGAAAACCGCTCAAAACCAAAGCAAGGCAAAGCCACTGCCAACCAATAGCTCAGTGGTCCTGTCCTGGTTGTGCTCCCAGCTGGTGACTGAGTTGATCTTCCCAGGCTCTGGCTGAACTCCTTTCTTTATCTTCCTGCTAACTCCGAGTTCTGACTGGCACACCCAACTTGGGGCCCACCTGGCCTGGCTTTCCCCCTGGACCTCCCTGTGATTCTACCTGTGCCCCTGATTAGCCAGACACAGCTGAATTCTCCGAGTGCTAACCTCTAGGACTCCATACTTGCTCATGCCTTCCAAACCTGTCTCACACCCTTACCTGCAACTTTTTAACTCTGCTAGCCTTATTTGTTGTGTGGTCACCAGCCTGGAAAGGTGAACAGAATCATTGCCCAATTAAACTGCTCTTCAGATAGTTCTCAGTGCATGGAGTTTGTATATATGCATATTTGTTACTCAAGAAAAAAAAATCCATCATGTAAGAAAAATCCAATTAGCCCTCTGGAGTACCACCTCTCAGGTACTTGAATGAAATCCCAGAGAGCCTCAATACCATCCAAGAAAAGATCTGGGAGCACTGGGGAAAGAGATGAGAAGGACACATCTATATTAATAAAATTAACTCTTAAAATTTGCTGTTTTTCTTTAAATAATCTCTATACCCAATGTGGGCTCAAACTCATCACCCCAAGACCCAGAGTCACATGCTCTACTGATTGAGCTAGTCAGGAACACCTACAATTAGCTATTTTTTAATGATTCAGAAGACCTAGAGGTTGACACTACAGTATAACAATTTATAGGACAAAGTGGAATCTTCCTTAAATTTTTAAAAAATACTCTTTCTTGAAGTTTATGAGAATTTACCATCACAAGTTTTATTGGTGCTAAGAATTCATTTCCCGGGGCACCTGGGTGGCTCAGTGAGTTAAAGCCTCTACCTTCAGCTCAGGTCATGATCCCAAAGTCTTGGGATCGAGCTCTGCATAGGGCTCTCTGCTCACTGGGAGCCTGTTTCCCTTTCTCTCTCTCTCTGCCTGCCTCTCTGCCTACCTGTGATCTCTGTCTGTCAAATAAATAAAATCTTTTTAAAAAAATGAAGTTAATATCATTAAAAAAAAGAATTCATTTCCTCATAACTGTACAGAATTACCTTATAAAACATAAATGCATGGAATAACTCTGTTGTTGTTGTTGTTTTTAGGATAGCTATTTCTATTAAAGATTTTATTTATTTATTTGACAGACAGAGATCATAAGCAGGCAGAGAGGCATGCAGAGAGAAAGGGAAGCAGGCCCCCTGCTGAGCAGAGAGCCCGATTCAGGGCTTGATCCCAGGACCCCGAGATCATGACCTGAGCTGAAGGCAGAGGCTTTAACCCACTGAGCCACCCAGGCACCCCTAGAATAGCTATTTCTAAAATGCAGTATTTATTTTCTTTTAAATTTTTTTTCATCATTTACAACTCTTTCACTGAATCTTTCCAGGAGGAATTTCCAATTCTCTTTGCAAACTAACAAACATAACTTCAAAACACCCTGGAATTTGTGTAGAAGCATAGAGCGATTGCATTTTTTTCCTGAGAAAATTTAGCTATTACTTCTATTGGATTTTTTTTTTTTAAGATTTATTTACTTACTTGAGAGAGAGAGCGAGTGGGAGGAGGGGCAGAGAGAGAGAGAGAGAATCTCAAGCAGACTCTCCGATGAGTGTGGAGCCTGACCTAGGGCTCAATCTCACAACCCTGAGATCATGACCAGAGCCGAAATCAAGAGTCAGATGTTCAACCAAGTGAGCCACCCAGGCACCCCTACTTATATTGAATTTTAAAGATGAGGAATAGCAAATAACAATTCCTCATTATTTTCCCACTTAACTCCAGCCATTCTTTTCTTGCATTTTCCTAACATTGTGAAGTCAAAGTCTGGATTCTCTTCAATAATCTCATTAGATATTGTATTAATTTTCTATTACTACTATAACAAAGTATCACAAAATTAGTAGCTTAAAACAGCACATTTTTTTTTTCTCTTACATTTCTGAAGGTCAGAAGTCCAAAATCAGGTCTTAGGGGGAACAGATCAAGGTGCCTATAGGTCTGTGTTTGTTCTGGAGGTTCAAGGGCAGAATCCATTCCTTGTCTAGAGGTTGCCTGCATCCCTTGGTTCATGGTTCCACATCACTGTGCTCTGTTTCTCTCAACATAGCTCCTTTTCTAACTCTGACCCCCCTGCGTATCTTGAAAGGACTCTTGTGTTCACCCAGGTAAACCAGGATAATGTCCCAATCTTAACCTTAATCACATCTGCAAAGTCTGTTTTGCCATGGAAGTTAATACATTCCCAGACTTTAAGGATTAAGTCACGGACATCTTTGGGAGGACCATTATTCTATCCACTACGGATGGCGTTCTAATCTAGTCATCCACTTGATCTGCTTTATAATTTTGTCTAGATTAACACACTAACAGAAAAACACCATTAATATTCTCTGCCTTAAAACTAAAGTATAGGGGTCCCTGGGTGACTCACTTGGTTAACTGTCCAGCTCATAATTTCAGCTCAGGTCAGGATCTCATGGGTCAAGGGATCAAGCAAGCCCTGTGCTGGGCTCTGTGCTCAGCAGGAAGTCTGCTTGAGAATCTCTCCCTCTACCCCTTCCCCCACTCTCTCTCTCTCTAAGATAAATAACTTTAAAAAAAGTAAAACTAAGATATAAAGACAATAGCTCTGCCCATGAAAAGAGAGAAAATCAGAGATTAGGGCAAACTAATCTTACAGAAGATTAGTTTCTTCCATAACCTTCTGTAGTGATCTATTTCCATAATTATATAACCACATATCCTCTCTGCTAGTCCCCTGCTTTCATATGTTGGCTCTGTTCATTCTCATATCTCCCATGCCTGGCCTTTAAATAGGATCTCCTTTTGGACAGTAGGAACTCCCTGTTCTAGGGTCAACAAGCTTCCCTACATCCTTGAACACAGTTTTTCTTAAATATAGTTCATGTCTCGTCATGATTAAACATTGGTTTTCCCCGGGCACCTGGTGGCACAGTCGGTCAAGTATCCGACTCTTGATTTCTGCTCAGGTCGATCTTAGGGTTGTGGGATCAAGCCACCCTCCACCACTGGGCTGCACAATGGACGTGGAGCCTGCCCAAGATTCTCTCTCTCTCTCCTTCTGCCCCTCCCCACCAGACACACACACACACACACACACACACACACACACACACTCATTCACTCTCTCTCTTTCTCTCTAAAATAAATAAATAAACCTAGGGTACCTGTGTGGCTCAGAGGGTTAAGCTTCTGCCTTGGGCTCCAGTCATGGTCTCAGGGTCCTGGGATCCAGCCCCACATTGGGCTCTCTGCTCAGCAGGGAGCCTGCTTCCCCCTCTCTATGCCTGCCTCTCTGCCTACTTGTGATCTCTCTGTGTGTGTGTCCAATAAATAAATGAAATCTTTTAAATAAATAAGTAAATAAATAAATCTTTTTTTAAAAATTTACTGAAGAATAAAAATATTTTTCATCTCTTCCCTTGTGTGTTAATCCCTGGGACAATGTTCTGACCCTGTAGACCTCCATGGGTCCTAACCTATCTCCTTTATTTATTTTTTAAGTTTATTTTTATTTTTTGTTAGTAAACTCTATACCCAGGATGGTGCCTGAGATCAAGAGTTGCCTGTTCGTCCAACTAAGCGAGCCAGGTGTTCCTCCCACTTTTTAAAAGTTTATTAATTTTTTTTTGTAATAATTGACCTCTCTCCTTTAAAACTGCAATCCAAGGCTGGGGCTTTATCTGTGACCAACTTTCCTGGCACTGAAAACCTCTTTTGTATTGTTTCAACTCTCTGAATGTTACCTGTGTCTAGATCCCGGCACTGCATTCACCCTGTGGCTGACCATTCACTGGGAACCTGAATTATATAGGTTCACATAGTGCCTGACTACTGTATTCTGCCAGCTTGACTGGACATTCTTCCAGTACCAACAGCTGGATTTCTATCCCTGGCACCTGTCCACAAAAGTAGTCTGGCCCAGCTTCAGTTTAGTCTAGCTCACCAAGCTGCAGTGAACTTCTCTGTGACCAGCTATGAAATGAGATACAGTAATATCTCACTCCCCTAGCTTTCTACCACTCTCTCACCCTTTTCAAACTAGATCTTCCATCTCCCTTTGTTCTCCAGTCCCTTAATATCTACCGGGCTGCACAGATGCTCTCCTTCTTCTTTGCATCACTCCAGAACATTCCAACCACTTTAGATTCTCTTATGTCTTGGTTTCTCTGCCGTATTCTCTCTGCCAATATTCCAAACTTGGTGGTCCCCAGGGTAATCATTCAGACCATTTATAAAATTTTCAGTTCTCTTCCCTCCAGGTACCTGGTAGGATCATACTTCCCCATTCCCCTACTTTGGCCAATGAAATGTGAGTAATTTTGAGGAGTCATACATCCAGGTAGAAACTTTAAGAGATAATGCTTCCTTTGTCATGTTCTCTTTCCTTTTGCCTATGTGACAAACAACACTCTCTGAAGTGGGGAAAGTGGCCCCAGACTGACCTACAGTGGATGTAACAACAGGAGAAATAAATGCTTGTTTTTTGAAGCCTTTGAGATTATAGGTTTATTGTTGTAGCATAACCTAACATATCCTGAAAGAAACTGGCCCTACTATTTATTTTCTCTACTGCTGTTCTCAGTCTGTAATGGACCGGGTTGTTTTGCCTGACTGGCATTCCTCTGAAAACCCACCCCTTCCTCACTTTGGGTCCATGTGATTCATGGTTTTAGGAGTGAGTTTATGATTAAGATTCAGGCAATCAAACTGTCCCAGCCCCTAAGCCCCCATGACTGGTCCAGTATGGGGCACCTTATCCAAACTGGGCCAATTATAGTCTATACCAGGATTTGGCTGGAAAAATTGGGAAAGGAGGGCTCTTTTTGTGTGGGCTTACTAAAACAGGTAGACTATGTTCTTGGGGCTGCCAGTGGCTATCTAGGAAAGCAGAGCCAAACAACAGAGAGAAACATACTTTTGATGACAATTGTTTGAGGCCCTGGATTCAGCTGTCTTAAGAATCTCTAGACATTCTTCGGGCTTTGCTGTTATTTAAGCCAATCGATTATCTTTAGACTCTAATCTAGTTTGAGTTGGGATTTCCATCAATTACAACTGAAAAAGCACTGACTAATATAGCTTGAAGTGTTTATGGAAATATCACAAAACTGCAGAATTTTTCCTTCCACTTTTATGCTATTGAGTATCTACTGAATTCTCACTGGGCTCAGCAGTCTTTTGTTCAGCTTTATTTAGTTCCTATTACATTCCTCATGGTGCTTATTTACCAAACACTTTCTATTCTCCTTAATTCCTTTCTCGCTCTCCAAGATGAGCTGGCCTTTCACTCCTCTGAAATCAATTTCATCTGTCTTGACCACCTCCACTTTGACCCCATTCCTACATATTTTCATCTATCCATCTCTTTCTAAAGATACCCACATCCCTCATTCCTCCTGGTGGCTTCTGTGTCGTGGCTCTCCTCTCCTACCTCTGACCTCTCCCATGCCTTCACTTCCTTGTACTGCAGCCTGGGAACGGTTATTCATAGCCTCTACCTTTCTTTTCTCACAGTACACATCCCTGATACCTTTGACTGTATCTGCCAAATAGCTCTCAAATCTGCGTATTCCAGTCTTGGCCTGCTAGACGTTGGCATTCACACATCCCAGTTGGGAATGTTCTTCAAACCTGACATGTTCAAAAGTGAACTTATTCTGCTTTTCCAAAATTCAAGCTCTGAGTTATTCCCAGCCATCCCAGTGACTGCCTGGTACCCTCAGACCCAGTGAGTTGCTATGTCCTGTCCGTATCGCCTTAGCGCCTCTCTAAACTATACCCTCCTTACGACAAACACAGCTACTAGTTCTGACTTTTATTACCCGGTTTTCCCTTCCAGGATCAGACTCCAAAGGGCCAGAAACAAAATGATGTAGAAAAAGACACATTAAAGTAAGTTTTAGGTTGCTTCTTCTTGTCCAGGTGCCTACATCAGTTCAGGACTCTCAGTTGAATGCCTGCTAGAGATCTCTTGTAATTCATGAGTTGGGTCTCAGTATTTCCTATCCCTAATGATATTCTTGGCACACTTGGAATTAGCACATCTTATGCTCAGCGAACATTGCTGCAAAATTCTTTTGTCGTCCTCAGGGCTCCACTGAAAATGTCCAACATGCTACTGTGAAAGGTTTCCAGAACTCATGCAACATCACTTTTCTTAGAGCATTTCTTAGAGCATTCTCCCAGCCTTGTCCCAGACTCTGATCTTCTTGTTCCACTACCATCCTTTTGTATCAGAGCCTAAAAATATGCAACATTTTATAAGCCTCAAATATAAAGACATAAACCTGGAAGAATCAGCCCCAACAGCAGTAATCTACCCAGCATCCCTCCTGCCTTCTTTTTAGCTCACTCTCTTCAGAAGATGCTTCCAGTTCCTTTCCCGAAGGGCAGCAAGGATCACATCACCCCCTTTAAAAAGTTTAGTTGCTCACACTAACTACAGAATCCAACCCAAATTCATTTGCCTGGTGTCTTAGACCCATTTGAGCTGTTAACGCAAAATGCCATCAACGGGGCAGCTTATAAACAACAGAGAGGCTGGGAAGTTTAAGATCAATAGGGTCAGTTTCTTCTGAGGCTTCTCTCCTTGGTTTGTAGATAGCCATCTTCTACCTCTGTGTTCACATGGTCTGTCCTCTGTGCGTATACGTGTCTGTGTCCAAACTTCCTCTTCTTGTAAGGATATGAATCATTGGATCAGGGCTCACCTTCAAGACCTCATTTTCATCTAATTATCTCTCTGATGAGTACTTACCAATATGCTAGTCTTTGAAAGGTAGATTTCACTTGAATAGGCAAAAATAGGGGATGCTGTAAGGATGTCATCTTGTGAGCAAAGCCCAGGGGCAAGGAAACTTCAGGGAATGCCGTGTGGCCAGTTTGGCTGACTGGAGAACCTGGTCATGGATGGATAGGCTGTGCTATGGGTTATATGGGGTCCCCCCCAAACTTATATGCTGAAGTCCTAATCCATGGTTCCTCAGAATATAACTGTAGTTGGAGATAAGTTCTTTTTTTATTTTACTTATTTATTTGAGAGAGAGAGAGAATGCCTGTGCAATGAGGAGGAGCTGAGGGAGAGGGAGAAGCAGACTCCCCGCTGAGCAGGGAGGCAGGGAACCTGGCGCAGGGCTGGGTCACAGGACCCTGGGATCGTGACCTGTGCCCAAGGCAGATGCTTAACAACTGAGTCACCCAGGTGCCCTGGAGATAAGTTCTTTAAAGAGGTAATCAGCAGACAGCCCCTCCTCTGCTATCCTACCTACCCCTCCCTTGCAGTGTATTCAGTAAACTTCTATCTCCTTAAAAAAAATAACTAACTAAATAAGGATGTACTTAAATTAAAGCGAGGTTTTTAAGGTGGGCCACCATCCTAATCCTAGCTATCTTTCATGAAGTCTTTGCAGACACTGGATTAGTTAATACTGAACAATTGCTACTAAAGAAAATAGAGGGTTACGTTCTCGTGAGCCTCTGGTCACAACATTTTCATCAATCGATTAATATATAATCTTGTTTTTATGAGTGTTTCTGTTTAAAGGTGTTTTATTTAATATATATAGTTGATTCATTAACATTGACCTCAGAGCCAACAGCGCTATAACACGTGCCTGAATGAAGATCATGGAACGCACAGGTCTGTTTCTGTAGAGCACGTGGCAGCCTTCTCGTGCTTGAGAACACCAGGTAGCACCTCACCGCTACGCTTGGGGGTCATGTTAAATGGCAAAGTCACCAAGAGAAATCACAAAAATGCAAAACCGTGGCCCAAAATAGACCTAAAGACTCCTTATTTACAACATGGTCTGAAGCCAGAAAGCAAAGTATCACCGTGTTTTAAACTCGGCTGGGAACATGCCTGTCAGGTGACTCAGATTGTTCATTGCACCTCACAGGTTCACGAATGCCTCCAAAAGGGCTGTGAGTATTCATTCGGGGATTACAAACAAATCCTTGCAAGCAGATGAATTTGCACATATGGGATCTGTAAATATTGAGGATCAACTGTGCTAACTAATTTCATTTTATAGGTAAAGAAACTAAGACTCAAAGCTGTGGAAAACTTACACAAAGTTACAGGTGGCACCGCCAGGATTCAAATTCCATTTTGTAGAAGAGGGAGATGTTTTTCACCTCTCCTGAGTCAGGATAGGATGAAGAGACTTGAAGAAATAGTCAAGCACATTAACACGGAGGCAGCAAATAGCAAAAAGCCTTTACCAAAACTTGCCAATTACCAGAAGCATGCTTTCTGGGAATGGCAAGATATTAGTGGTGAGCAGTTTCATACTTTAAACAAGAGGATGTTTGTTAAAAGTACAGTGTTATACCCGAGTTTTCACATCTGAGAGACCACCAAGGAGCCAACACCAATGCAATCACACGAGGGTTTATTCAACAAGCTTAGGCTTGGGCCCAAGGATACCTAACACAGCGGAGTAGGGACTTGGACCCCGAGCTTAGTTAAGTCAGGTGTATTTATGGGTTCCTGTTACTAAAGCCGGGTGGGGGTTTCTGTAACCAAAGCAGGGTGGATCTTCCTGTTACTAAAGCAGGGTGGGGGTCTCTGGAACTAAAGTAAAGTTGGGGAAAGTTCAGCCGTTGGGCACAGGGGTCTGAGATGGCTGCCGGAGCTAAGATGGCTATACTTATGCTAAGGCTAAACCTGAGGTGGGATGGCCTTAATTTTTTTTGGCCTCCACATACAGTACTAATATATTTGTGTGATGGCCCTAGAGCCCAACGGACCAAAATCCGTAGCCTTCACATCTACAGAAGTTATGTTGTCATCTTCTCAATACAATTCTGCTTAAAAAAATAAAAGAACATTCACACCAAGGCATTATGGGATATACAAAAGCATAATTGGGGCCATATTATACTAGAGCAATTCAAGGAATTCATTGTCAAGTCTATAAAGGAGGTTTCATGCACCAAAAACTTACCATATCACAATAAGCCATTTTTTTAAAAAAAGCATTTATTTGTCAAAAAAAAAAAATCTGTTGAGGGACGCCTGGGTGGCTCGGTCTGTTAAGCAACTGCCTTCAGCTTGGGTCATGATCCCAGGGTGCTGAAATCGAGTCCCACATCAGGCTCCTTGCTCAGCTGGGAACTGCTTCTCCCTCTGCCTGCTGCTCCCTCTGCTTGAGCGCTCTCTCTGACAAATAAATAAATAAAATCTTAAGAAAAAATCTGTCACATTGCCACCATGTACTGAATGTTAGGTTAGGTACTAACATCAGTGGTCCATATGAAACCGCTTCTACTTTGGCCATATTCACAGCATAGCACCTGTTATACGTGTGGAATAATTGTGTGTACCCTTGTGTGTGAACTCCTTGGCAGCTCCTATCCACTTCCCTCTCCCTCTGCACTTAAAGCATCTATAGATTTGTGCAGCTGAGAGCCTCCCAGGAAAACTCAAACCACCTCCCTTAGGGCTGAGATACATACAACAAATGGGTTGATCTGGGGATGTCAGAAGTCAAATTACAAAGCAATTTCAAGATACCGGAGAGGCAAAAAAGAGTCAGGAATGATAAGAGAGGGCAACAAGAGATTCTGGGAGTCCCAGGAAAATGGTGCCTTGGGCCACTTCAGAAGGACTCTTTCTTGAACCTGTCTTCACTGAGCCACCACATGTTACTGATTTTCTTCCCCTGTCAATGACCTCCCCCTTGTGGAACTCACCTCCTCTTTCCAGCCCCTATGTAAGAGTCAGTCCTCAAGTCTCTTTTCTTTTCTATCTCTTCTTACTCCCTAAGTGATCTCATCCAATCTCTGATTTTAAATTCAGTCAAGGCACCGACAGGAAACAGATGGGACACTCAAATTAAGGTAATTCAAGCAGGGTCCACTAAAGGACTGTTTATAAAAGTGTAAGGATGGGGTACCTGGTGGCTCATTTGGCTAAACCTCTGCCTTCTGCTCAGGTCACGATCCCAGGGTCCTGGGATTGAGCCCTGCCTCCAGCTCCCTGCTCAGCGGGCTGCATCTCCTGCGGCCCATCTGCCTCCCACCCCGCCCCTGGCCCTGTGCTCTCTGCTCTCTCTAGTTCTCTCAATCTGTATCTCAAATAAATAAAATTTTTTTAGAAAGTGTAAAGATATCATTACTTTGAAGCTAGTGAGGGGAGGAGCTGTCCCAACCATAGTCCTGCAGGGGTGAAGAGAGGGAGTACTTACTGCATGGGAGAGAGACAGTTGTGTGACCTGCCTGACAGGTCATGTATTTTCATGGAGGGACTCAGGCAATTGAGGGAAAAGTGCAGGGAGGGTGCTGGGAGAATGAACTACCCCATCTTACTCTCCTCCCTTCTGATCTGAATCCAGCCCAAACCAGAAGTTTGGAGTCTATCCACCTAATCCATACTGGTTAGTCAGTATGGAGACAGAAAGAAGGGTGGACAGGCAAGGAGAGAGAATTTGGAAGGCCTATAAAGATATCCAGCACACTGTTATATTGTAAACCCCAAGTTTGCAAGCTCCGATCCTAACTTTTCGAGCTGAGTCACAGTAGCCTACTTGGACATCTCCACCACCTGAACTTTAACTTAATTTTTCCCCGCTGCAGACTGGTCCCCTCCTAACAGGTTCCTTTCCCACTCCCCTCCAGTTTTACCACCATTCACTTGGTTGCTCAGGCCCCAACCTAGCTTTCATCCCTGAATCGTTTATTTCTCTTACAGCCATCCATGAGCAAGGTCTGTCAGCTCCACTTTGAACAAGTGTCCAGAATCTGGATAACTCTCATTACCTCCACAGCTACCATCACAGATCGTGCCTGTCTCTTGCCTGTATGACTCCAATAGACTGCTAATTGTTTCCCTCACCCCCCTCTTACCCCTACTAGGGTCTATTCTACTTTTGGCCCCAGGAGGTCTCCACAGTCAGTGTCTAACCTGGTACCCTGTTTACATTTCCTCCCAGCAGCTATCTTAACTTAAATGCCTGTTACATGTTTATTCCTTTATCTCTTTCTCATTTTCTCTGTTCAAGTGTAGGCTTCATGAAGGCAGGGGTCTTCTTTACTACTGAGTCATCCCCTAAGTTGAATAGGGTATTTCTTGTTTTGTTTTACGATTTTACTTATTTATTTGTCAGAGAGAGAGAGATTGAGTGCGCATTTGTGCACCAACTGGGAGGGGCAGGCAGAGGGAAAAGTGGTCTTCCTGCTCCCCAACACAGGACCTGATCCCAGGACCTTGGGATCATGACCTGAGCGGAAGGCAGACACTTAACCAACTGAGCCACCCAGGCATCCCAAATAGGCTATTTTTTGAATGAAAAAAATGGATAATGCTTCTGTGGAAGATGTTGTGAAGAGAATGAGAAGACACACGGCAGACTGGGAGAAATTTTTTGTAAAAGACAAATTTGATTAAAAAAAAAACCTCTATTATCCAAAATATACATAGAACCTTTAAATTCCAATAATAAGAGGGATGCCTGGGTGGCTCAGTGGGTTAGGCCTCTGCCTTCAGCTCAGGTCATGATATCAGGGTCCTGGGATCAAGCCCAGATCTGGCTCTCTGCTCAGCAGGGAGCCTGCTCCCCCATCTGTCCGCCTGCCTCTCTGCCTACTTGTGATCTCCGGCTGTCAAATAAATAAATAAATAAATAAATCTTTTTTAAAAAAGAGAGAGAAAAAGAAAAAAGAAACACAAACACCTTGATTTTTAAAAATGGGCAAAAGTCCTGAGCAGCCCATATCACCAAAGAAGGTATACAGACATTTACCCCATTCTCCATCACGGCACAGGATCAGGTTGAAAAAAGAGAACCCCATGTGGGAACCCTGCATGCCACTATGTCTGTGTTGAGAGAGTGGAGACAGACTGGCAGCCATAGCGCTAGAGCAGTGGTAGAGCCCTGTGTTCTCCAAAGCTAGATATACCATCAGATGCTTGGGGATCAGGACAAATGAAAAGATTGCACAGTCCGTAGGGCCAATGTGGAAGAAATTCCAAAGGAAAGTCTAAAGGCATGAGTGTATGAGTCAAGAAAAATAACTTCTCAGATGCTAAAAACTTTGGTTTTGGGATCCAAGAACACATTGATCTCGGAATCAAGTGTGCCGTAAGCTTTGGTATCCATAGCCTGGACCCCTACGTGGTGCTGAGTAGGCCAGGTTTCATCACCACAGACAACAAGCGCAGGGATGAAACAGAATTAGCAAAGAAGAGACTCTGTGTTGATTCCAGTAGAAGTATGAGGGGATCATCCTTTTTTTTTTTTTTTTTTTTTTTTAGATTTTTTTTATTTGTCAGAGAGGGAGAGAGAGCGAGCGAGCACAGGCAGACAGAATAGCAGGCAGAGGGAGAAGCAGGCTCCCTGCCGAGCAAGGAGCCCGATGTGGGACTCGATCCCAGGACGCTAGGATCATGACCTGAGCCGAAGGCAGCTGCTTAACCAACTGAGCCACCCAGGTGTCCCAGGGGATCATCCTTCTTGGCAAATAAATGCCTATTCCTATCCAAAAGGCCCATGACATTTTTTCAAAGAAAAAAAAATAAGATATACAGATGGCAAACAAGCATATGAAGAGATGCTGAACATCATATGTCATTAGGGAATTACAAATTAAAACAAGATATCATGGGGCATCTTGATGGCTCAGTCAGCTAAACATTAAACTGTTGGTTTCGGTTCAGGTCATGATCTCAGGATTGTGAGATCCAGCCCTGTGTCAGGCTCTGCATTTGGCGGAGTGTCTGCTCGAGATTCTCTCTCCCTCCCCTCCTGTCCCTCCCCTTCCTCTAAAATAAAAAACATCAACAACAACAAAAGAAATTACTACATACTCATCAGAATGGCCAAACTCCAAAACACAGCCAACAGCAAATGTTGAGAGGGCTATGGAGCAAAAGGGACTCTCACGGCTGCTGGTAAGAATGCAAAATGGTGCAGCCACTTTGGGAGACAATTTCATTGTTTCTAACAAAACTGTGTATATACTTACTATATGACCCAGCCATTGTGCTCTTTCAAATTCACCCAAATGAGCTGAAACTTAAGTCTACACAAAACTTGCACACAGATGTTTATAGCAGTTTTAGTCATAATTGTCAAAACCTGGAAGTAACCAAAATGTCCTTCAGTAGGTAAATGCATAAATCAACTGTGGTACGTTTAGACAATGGAATTTACTCAGCACTAAGAAGAAATGAGCTATCAAGCCATGAAAAAAATATGGAAGAACCTTAAATGCATATTGCTAAGTGAAAAAAGCCAATTTGAAAAGATAACATCCTGTATGATCCCAGCTGTATGACTTTCTGGCTATGGTTAAACTATGGAGATAATGAAAGGATTGGTGGTTGCCAGGGGTGGGAGGGAGGGACGAATAGGTAGGACATAGAAGATTTTTAGGTCAGTGAAACTATTTTGTACAATACTATAATGGTGGGTATGTGCCAATAGACATTTGTCAACACTCAAGAGAATGTACAACACCAAGTGTGAACCTTCATGTAAACTATGGACTTTAGGTCATAATGTGGGTTCATTGATGGCAATAAATTTATCCTTCCAGTTTGTGATGTTGACAGTGGGGGCGACTATGCATATGTTGGAGGAGGAGGTATATGGGAACTCTCTGTACTTTCTGCTCCATTTTGCTGAGAACCTAAAACTGCTCTAAAAATAAAGTCTAATCATGCCTGGGTGGCTCAGTTGGTTAAAGCCTCTGCCTTTGACTAAGGTCACAATCTCAGGGTCCTGGGACTGATCCATATATCAGGCTCCCTGCTCAGCTGGAGCCTGCTTGTCCCTCTGCCTCTCTCTCAACTTATGCTCGCTCTCTCTCTCTCTCATTCTCTCTCCCTCTCAAATAAATAAATAAAATCTTAAGAAAAATAAAAATAAAATCTATTTAAGAAAATAAGAAGAGTGTGTATAGAGATCCCAAAGAAAGTAATCAGTACCATGAAAAATCCTGGTTTGGTACTCTTGTAAGAATGCACTACATAGTGGGAACCTGGAAGGGGGAGATGGGAACGTACTGTTTCTGCAGCTCCAAATAAAAAACTCATAGTCCAGCTTGGGTTAAAACCTCCTTCATGATTTACTCAGGGGCATGGCCTGCAAGAAAAGCTGTCAGATTCACTTACTAGGGCCTGGGCTGATCAATCAGTGGACACCAGTGGGGCCATCCCCAAAGGCTGAAATCCTGATACATCCTTATATATTTGTTATATAACCACTGCTGGAATCCCCTAGTACCTGTCTGCTGCCCATTACCTTGGCCCATGCCACATCCCCTGAATCTCCCCTCTTCGTCCAGCTACTAAAAGAGAAACTCTACAACCTGCTATGGCTGGTCTACAATTTGATCCACTGGGCCACCTCTTAGCAGTTGTTAAGTATTTTGACCAAGGCCAGCTTCATGAGTGTACAACATGTGCAATTTGGTTTAATGCCCGATTGTTACCATCTTGAAATTTTTTTTTAAGATTTATTTATTTATTCGAGAGAGAATGGAGGGGAGAGGCAGAGGGAGAGGGAGAGAGAGTTTTAAGCAGACAGTGCAGAGTGCAGAGCTGGACACAGGGCTAGATCTCACAACCTTGAGATCACAATGTGAGCCAAAACCAAGAGTCAGATGCTCAACCGACTGTGCCACCCAGGCACCCCACCATCTTGGAATTCTTAATATTGAATAAGTGTCTTGCATTTTCATTTTCACTGGGCCTCGAGAATTATGCAGCCTGTTTTGATTATGCCTTTGTCCCTGGAAATGGGGCATTATGATTACATGGTTGGAGTAGGGGGAAAGCTAGAACAGAGCAGAAGTAAATGCTGGACACACTACTATTAAATGTCACTGAACATGTACACTTGCAATTTGAGGGATAAATGAAGTCCTTGGGACAGTGCAAGGGAGGAGACTCTTAGAAGTAATAAGCTCTTAGGGTGCCTGGGTGCTATAGTCAGTTAAGCAACTGACTCTTGGTCTTGGCTCAGGTCCTGATCTCAGGGTTGATCTCAGGATCATGATCTCAGGGGCGTGAGATCAAGCTCCACATCCCTCTCAGCACGGAGTCTGCTTGGGGCTCCCTCTCCCTCCCCCTCTGCTCCTCCCCTCCTTGCTCGAGGGCTAAATAAATAAATCAATCTTTAAAAAAGAAGAAGTTAAAAAAAGAAGAAGAAGAAGAAGTAATAAGCCCTGAAAGAAAGCTCTAAAAAATACTTTCAGAAATAGGGAGGATGGTTGGGCTGGGATTGAATGGGAAGAGGCATATGGGAACTGAATCGGTTGATAGTGGTGTTTTACGTCTTGGCAGAAATTTATATGCATTTTTTATTTTTTATTTTTTTATATGCATTTTTTAAAACTCAGCAAATGTACATTTAAAATTTGTGCATTTCATAGTTTGTAAATGTTAAATCAAAAGAAATATTGAACTATAGTTAATGATATGTATGATGAACTATTTAGGAAGTATACTCATGCCTGCAATTTTGATGTTTATATCAAAAAACAGATGGCTTAAGGTAGGACAAAAGGACCAATATATGGATGGATGGATGGATAGAGAGTAGATGAATATGTATGTAATAGGGCCAGTAGAGTAGAATGGTAATGACTCTGGGTGATGAATGTACAGGTGTCCACTGTAAAATTCTTTCAACTTCCTATGTTTGAAATTTTTCATATTAAAATATTGGGGAAAAATACTTTCAGAAGAAATGGGCAGCTGCCATTTGTTTTTGAGACTTGCTAGGCCCCCACTTTTTTATGGATTTGACAGCTACTGTGAGACACAACACCAAGTGAGTAACTGAATTGTATTTTGCTTAAATTAAAAACTGAAAGATGCTCTTTTCAGATCTCACAATCTTAATAAGTTTATGAAGAATGTTTGTAAATGGAAGATTGCTTGTGCTCCTCTTAAAGCCATTTAGTGCCTATATGAGCCTAAGAATTTGAAGTCCTCAGAATTATCTCTAATGTATGGAGTGTATGCTCTCAGCAGTGTTTTTCCTCTTTTCTTGACGTCAGTTGCCGTTTGTAAGGGTTGCCAAGGTAATGACCAGACACAGCTAAAGACAAGCCTACAAGAAAGGACAGCATACTTTTTTTTTCCCTTTTAGCATCAAATATATTTAAAATTCATAACACATTCAGTTTGATGAAATTTTATTTCACAGAGAACCAAACTTCACAGTACGGAAAAGAACTCTCCCCTCCCTTGTCCTTGCAGCTCTGCCTTAAAAGACAGGATTTGTTCAAAAACTGCACATAGACATTTATATATGCCACAGGTTTTTTTTTCCCCCCCTGGGAAAAAATGTGAGGTGTGGTTGTATTTCATAAAATCATCTTGGTAAAGTCAATAGAAAAATCTAGTTTGGCTCAAAGGCAGGCATGCGAAAATCTGGGATCTGTTCAAAAAAGGAATATTTCATGTACCTTGTAAAGCGGTTGATTTTTTAAAATGTCTTAAGAAATAATACTTGAGGTTATCTATCCACATGTTTAATTAATGTTTCAAATGGGATAGACCTGTCACATCACGCTAATTCTAAGTTTTCTATCCATACTAGTGTAAGTTTTACAACTTTATACATTAACAAATATGTTTTCATTTTGTGGTAGCAATAAGTAAATCATTCTGGGTTGAGGAGAAACCCCATCATAGTTAAACTGAATTTCATTCTGTTTTGAAATGCACTCAATCTAATATTAGAAAATCAAGCTCTCCCCTGCGCTTCAATATTATATTTCTGTTGGTGGCTCTTTCATTTCAAAATAAGTTCTTACTATTGTATACTCTTAAGTATGTATGTTTTGGTGTCATTGAAATTCATTTATTTACATTTCAGATGAAATTAAGAACACTGAGCAGAAGTTGTTTTCTAAGGAAATCCTTTGCAAAATGCTGAAGTCGTTTTATGTCTGAGCAAATACTGAAAACATGTTTATATTAGATACAGGGACTTTTTGTTCTTGAGCATGCTTGCCTTGAGGATGCCAACCATAGAGGATCAGAAATATATCTTGTCCTCAAACACCCTTAGATTCTCTTAATAGCCCATTGTGAATTTGATGATCAAATATATTTACCTCTTTGGGGAGACACATTCTATTTTCAGCCTGAACCACTTCTTGAGCAGAAGATACCATAAACTTGTACCAAGTGTGTCAGATTGTAGCATACCTCTTTTCAAGCTTCAAATCGTGTGCCCTTTTGGTATGGAGTCTGATGGAAAATTCTGTCTCCATTCACATGGTGCACTCCTTTCCTTACTTCAAGGGCCTGAGTCATACCACTTTCCTGAGTCTCCACCACAGGCCCACGACTCCACCCAGTCCACACCCCTGGAGGTCGTTCTCTCGCCTTTGGTCATTTTGGAATTTCTGCTTTGGAACTTCCCCAGCTCTGTTATGTTCTCCTTGAAAGCAAACACCATTTCATGGAGTGTGCAAATGGATTTCAGTTTGATTCTCTCTCTCTCCTTTTTTTTAAGATTTTATTTATTTATTTGACGCAGAGAGAGAGATCACAAGCAGGCAGAGATGGGGGGAAGCAGGTTCCCTGCTGAGCAGATATCCTGATGCGGTGCCCCTTCAGTTTGATTCTTAAAAACAAATGAGTGCCTAGGGGCATCTGGGTGGCTCAGTGGGTTAAAGCCTCTGCCTTCAGCTAAGGTCATGGTCTCAGGGTCCTGGGATCGAGCCCCGCATCGGGCATCTCTCTCTCTGCCTGCTGCTCTGCCTACTTGTGATCTCTGTCTGTCAAATAAATAAATAAAATCTTTTAAAAACAACAACAACAAATGAGTGGATAAATAAATGTTGAATGGTTAATGTCTTCATGGAGTGGGGACTGCTGGTGTGGGAAATGGGGAAGGAGGAGGAAAAAATACATTTTGAAATATCCACTGGGTTGTGTTAGTGTTCTCAAATTCTCTGAACCTTTGTTTTGCTTGAATTTTTTTGGTCAAGATTTTATTTACTTATTTGAAAGATTTTATTTATTTATTTATTTGAGAGAGACAGGGAGAGAGAATGCACACAAGCAGAGGGGAGGGCAGAGGGAGAGGCAGACTCCATATTGAGCAAGAGCCCTATGTGGGATTTGATCCCAGGACCCTTAGATCATGACCAGAGCTAAAGGCAGATGCTTAATGACTGAGCCACCCAGGTGTCCCTTATTTACTTATTTGAGAGAGAGAGAGAGAGAGAGAGAGAGAATGCAAGTGTTTGAGCAGGAGGGAGGGACAGAGAGGGTGATGGAGACACAGACTCCCCAGGGAGGCTGATGAGAGACTTGATCCCAGGACCCTGGGATCATGACCTGAGGGGAAGGCACATGCTTAACAGACTGAGCCACCCAGGCATCCTGTTTTGCTTGAATTTTAAGGGTAAGAAACATCCATAAGTGAATCCCTTATGGTCACACCTGTGACAGTTAATTGGTCAATGACTATCAATGGAGCCTGCTTTGGCACCTGGTACCACCCTGGGATATTATAGTATTTGTGCCTCCCTGGGATTTCCCCAAGTATTAAGCTTCAGAGTCCATGCAAAGAGAACCTGTATGACTCTGATGCCCACACAATCCTCCCCTCCCTAAGTTCCCATCCCTCACAGATTCTTTCTGGCTTTGAGCTTTGGGTTCTTCATTCTAGCTCTTCTGGCAGCGAACCTGCTCAGACCACCCGTTTTGCTCCACGGACACCAGCACTGCACCTCCACGGCCCAGTTGCCTGGTTTGCTCCATTCTGGCAGGCTTTCCTACTCAGAGAGCCTTTCCCCACATGCCCCAGACCTCCTGCTTTTCCCTCTGCTCCTCACCCTGCTCGTGCTCTCTCTCTTGCTCTCTCTCTCTCAAATAAATAAATAAAATCTTTTAAAAAAGAGTAGAGTGGGAGCTGCTGAGCAGAACTCAGAGCATGAATACTAGAGGCAATGGAGTTGAGAGCTGTGTGAACTTGGGCAATTTAATTAACAATTCTGAATCTGTTTTCTCGTCAGTAAAATAGAGGTGATAATGTTAACTTCCTTGGGTTACTGGAGGGATTAAATAAGATAATATACAGAAAGAACCTTTTACATAATGTACTTTTAAAAAATGGTAGCCTTTTTTTTTTTTAAAGATTTTATTTATTTGTGAGAGAGAGAGAGAGCACACAAGCAGGGGGAGTGGCAGGCAGAGGGAGAAGCAGGCTCCGGACTGAGCAGGACTCAGGACATAGCAGGACTATGGAGGAATCAGTTCCAGGACCCTGGGATCATGACTTGAGCCCAAGGCAGATGCTTAACCAACTGAGCCACCGAAGATGGTAGCCATTATTATTTTGAGATTATTTCTGAATTACTGTGTGTAATACTTGTGTGGAAGCCTGAGCCTAGGTTTAAAAACAGAACAGGGCGCCTGGGTGGCTCAGTGGGTTGGGCCTCTGCTTCGGCTCAGGTCATGGTCTTGGGAGTCCTGGGATCAAGGCCCGCATCAGGCTCTCTGCTCGGCGGGGAGCCTGCCCCCCCCCCCCTGCCTGCCTCTCTGCTACTTGTGACCTCTCTTTCTCTCTGTCAAATAAATAAATAAGATCTTTAAAATAAAACAAAACAAAACAGAACAACAATAAGGAAATGAATCCCTTTGGCCCACAGAAGTTTAAAATGAAAATGAAGAAATGGCCCATAGCAACTCTGTCTATGCTTCTCATTTTTATGCATACTCATTCAGCAACATGTACGAAATGCTTTCTATTTGCTAAGCGTTGTGCTGGCAATAGATAGGTGAGTAGATGTCCCTCTCCTCCAGGGACTAGCAATCTAGCCAAAAAGAGAAACATGTAAATAACCGTTTAGTGATATGTGACAAATACTGAAAGGGTCATTGCTGTGAGAAACCCTTGACTCTGCCTAGAAAGGTCTGGAAAGACCAAATCCCTGTTTTCAGTTCTTTGTAGAAGCAGTGAGGTGAAAAGAAGAAAACTTTTACATTGTTGATCTAACCAGGGTTGAAAAATGGTGGTTTACGGTCCATCTTAGGACCACAAATTTGTTTTTGTGTTGGTCCATACAGGTTTTTGGTTTTGTTTTTTTCAGATCTATTAATTTATTTATAGAGAGAGAGTGTGCATGCCTGTGGTGGGGAGGGGCAGAGGGAGAGGAAGAATCCCGAGTAGACTCCCCATTGAGCAAGGAGCCCAGTGCAGGGCCCCTCTCAAGACCCTGAGATCATGACCTGAGCAGAAATCGAAAGTTGGATGCTTAACTGACTGAGCTCCCCAGGCACCCTGGTCCATATGGGGTTTTAAAAATCAAGATTGTCTCACATAAAAGTCCAGAACTATGGATTTTCTGAAAATTTACAAGATCTGGAAATTCTGGACCCAAATCAACTGGATCTTGACTAGTTGCTTTCAGTTTGCTTTATAACCAAACCACTAGACCCCTCTGTTTGACCTACTCAGCCTCTGTGGGCATTTGAGATTTCAGCCTTTCAACCAGGCAACACTTGGACCAGAATCCCACTTTCACCACTGACTAACTGTATTGCCGTCAGCAGTTGACTGACTATTACCTGTCCCTTAAATGGGATCTATACCACCACCTTTTCCTCTTACAGAAAGTGGTTTCTAGAAGGGCATGGATTTGAACAGCATTTTTCAATGTGGGCAGCAAACACTGTTTGTCCGTATCACCAATAACAGCGCTTCTAAAAATTTACCGACACTTAAGTCACCCAGGGACTCTGTAAACTGCTCTAAGTCTTCGAGCTGTGTCACCTAGCACAATCCAGTACACTAGTCACTAATCATGTGTGACTCTCAATTTAAATTAATTAAAATTTAGTTCCTCAGTCACACTAGTCACATTTCCAGTCCTTCATAGCCATATGTGGCTTGTGGCAACTTGACTGGACACTGCAACTATAAGAATATTTTCAACACCATGGAAAGTTCTATTAGGTACTATTGTAGACAACCTTGTCTAATGAGTCCACCTGAGATCACCTGATTACCTCAGGGATGTAATTTTGTTTGATCTGTTATGTTTTATTAATTAGGGCTCCAAGTCTTTAAAAGTAGATGTTAGTGGAGAACAAACTGATGGTCGCCAGAGGGGAGTGGGGTAGGGTATGAGCAAAATGGGTGAGGGGGTGTGGGAGATACAGGCTTCCAGTTATAGGATGAGTAAATCCCAGAGATAAAAGGTACAACATGGTAAATACAGTGAATAGTTTTGAAACGGTGTTGTATGGTGACAGATGGTAGCCACACTTGTGAGCCCAGCATAACATACAGACTTGTCAAATCACTATGCTGTACACTTGAAACTAATGTAACATTATGTACCAACTATATTTTTGGAAAAACCCTCAAGAAAGTAGATAATGTCTAGAAGATTGTTACATTGCAACTTATTTTTGTCTTATAGAGATAAAAATGATTTATGTCCCATAGAAAATAACCCTGAATGTTTGGTTTTATTGCTCTGTAGAACATTAGTCAGTTTTCTATTCCGTATCTTTTGCAATCTTGTCCGGCATCCTTTTTTTCCACTGGTGAGACATGAACACACACACACACACACACACACACACACACGCACACACGCACACACACACACACACACAATCTTATATCCTCTCCTTTGAAACAGCTGGTTCTCTCATAAATGAGGTAAGTAAATCTTCCACATTATATGTTTGTATAGAGATCACGTAAAAATCTGTACTTTGACAGGGTCAAACTTTAAATTTATAACCTCGGGCAAATTATTTAACCTACAAAGCCTCAGTTTGCTCATTTATAAAATGAGGAATAATTTCGAAAACAGGCACATTCCTCATTGGGCTCTTGAGACATAAATGGGATAACAAATATGAGACAATACAATTCTTTGCCTGTAAAAATGGCTAAATAAATGTTAGGTATTATGCCTATTACTTAAGAAGGCTTTATCAACAGTATTTCTAGATGTCTAGGCATCTCAGTTCCTACTCTCATGTAGTTCCATTCAGATGCTGGAAGTTCCAAATGTATTCTGGTCACAATGCCTGTATCTCCCGACTTTGGCTTCACTCCATGCGCAGTCAGCACCTTTTCATCCTTTTTGCAGCCACGGGAGTAGTTTTCTGGCCTATATCTGGTTCCAAATTGTGCAAGAAAGTCTTCCAGGCTGAGAACAACTAAAAATCTGGTGCCCTGCTCTGTTCTCCCTCCGCCTTCTCTACTCCTTCCTGCCAGCAGAAGTCAATGACTCCCCGCTTCCTGCCTCACACTATGAACACTTCTTCCAGCTGCTGCCTGCATTCACTCAAGGTTTAACTATTTAATTGCTAAACGACCCTTTCTCCAGAGCAATGCACACATATCAGTCTTACCCTCTATGTTAGGGAATTGTTCACAGAACTTCCCTACCCTTTCCCTTAAACCTACTTGTGGATTCTACCATGACCATTTGTACCAGTCCTATATAAAAGTAAATTTTGTGGTTAATTCTGGGAATGATGCCAAAAATAATTTTCCTATAGCTCAGTTTATTGAGGATCTTCGATGTGTGTAACACTGTAATTTATCTATCCTGTAAGGGACTATGCAACAAGGAAAAGAGAAGATTTTTGTTCTCTATTTTTCAAAGTTTATGCAAGCAGATGAAGAAAACTCAATCTAGAGTATAACTTGACAGGGTCTTGGCCCAGAAGCAGAGTTCAGATTTGCAATAAAAATAATAAAGACAGTGTTGAGTTAGAGAATAAAATAGAGATGTCCAGGAAAGATCAGCAGACAGCTCAAACAGAGCTTTAAAGAGTGGCCCTCCAGGGACCAAAGGGTAGCTCTCAGCTTTGTAGGGTCAAGAAACTCCATTTTTGGTTCAGATATTAGAATCTTATGAGAAAGTTTGCTCAGATATCTGCAAATTTTAGTGTAGTATGTTTTCTCTTCGGTGATAATGGAGTGGAGAGAGGTAAGGAAAGCTCGAGTTTAGTTTGAAGCCAAATACAACCTGCCCTTGACTCACACAGCACCTGGTGTTAACACTCAGTTTCATCACAGAACTTATATTCTACTTACATTTTGAGTTGCATCTGAAAATAAACAAATTGTCCTCAATGCATTGTCAAATGGCAATACTTCCTATTAGAATGTTAACATATGGATCGATATCGAGGTATTACATCAATTCCAGTTTATCAACCTCAGTTCATAGCTATAAAACCCCTGGGGGCAGCTTACTTAGCCTTCCTGTGCTTGGTTTCCTCCTCTGGGAAATGGGCATAAAAATAGTAACTGCTTGATGTGATTGTTTGAGGGTAAATGAATCAATACATGAGGAGCACTTAGAGTGGTGTCTGCTACATTGTAAGTACTCAGTGTTAATGATGTTACTGTTGTATTAATTTTATTGTTATTATGTTTATTATTAGGTCATTTTACCTGAAATCACTCAGTGTGACTTCTGAATATTTATATGGAAGTTAGCATACTCCTATATGATCCTGGGTGGCTCTTCGGGGAAACTGCTTCTCCCTCTCCCTCTGCCTCTCCCTCTGCTTGTGCTCTCTCTCTCTCTGTCAAATACATAAATAAAATCTAAAATAAAAAAAAAACATACTGTAAATATGAATGGAGGTGTTCAATATCAGGTTATCATACTAAGTAACAGCAATGGAGTTGCTGTTTAAATGCAGAAGCAAAGCTTGAAGGGGTAAGAACAATTCCATTATTTTAAGATAGGACTATTCTGAAGTCCATTCTTTAGTAAGAACCAAGAAATATTTGGGGTGCCTGGGTGGTGCAGTTGGTTAAGCATCTGCCTTAGGCTCAGGTCATCCCCCAGGGTCCAAGGATTGAGCAGCATGTAGGGCTCCCTGCTCAGCAGGGAGTCTGCTTCTCTCTTTCCCTCTGCTCGTCCCCCTGTTCAGGCGCACGCACGCTCTTCTCTCTCAAATAAATAAATAAAATCTTGAAGGAAAAAAAAAAAGAAGCAAGAAATGCCCTAAACCAAATGTTAAACTCTATGTCTTCGTCTGCTAAGACTGTCTCAACAAAATACCACAGACTGGGGAGCTTCAACAACAGAAACTTTTTTTTTTTTTTTTTCCACAGTTCTGAAGCGTGGAAGTCAAAGACCAAGACGCTGGCAGCGCCGTTTCTGGTGAGACCGCTTGCTGGCTTACAGATGGCCACCCCTTTGCTGCTTCCTCATCTGATCTTTTCCCAGATCACACACACTCCATGTCTCTTTACCTGACTCCAGTCCTATTGGATTAGGACCCCACCCTCATGACCTCAGTTAGCCTTAATTACATCCTTAAAGGTCCTATCTCCAAACATTGTCTCACTGGGTTAGAGCTTCAACATATGAATGGGAGGAGAGGGGTTTCACAATTCCCTCTGGCAACACTCTGCCTCGGGCCCTTACTTTGAAACTTTAAAGGTCTCCTCACTGGCTTCAGAGATGATCCAACCTAAATGATGATGCCTGAGGTTTGCTTCCCACCCTGCTTCCCCATAAGCTCCTTCAATGTTTTAAGCTAAATGCTTCAGGTTTTGCTTGAGGCATATTCCTTTTTGTCTGTACTTGTGTAGCTCCCAGCATCTGAGTGCCAGTCTCCATCTTGGTCCACGTCATACCTACATCTCACAACTCAGCCTAGATGCAGCTTCTGCCCGGAAGCCTGTCCCCGTCCTCCCTGAGGGAAATTCTCTTTTCTCAGCTGAGCTTGCAAAGCAGGGGTTCTCTCTTTCATAATTTTACATATTCTCCATTTTCTATCAGTCCATGGCTCAGCGCCTCTGAGTTCCGTGGAGGCCAGATAGTTCTGATTCATCTACCATCATCCTTTCCCAGTACAGAGCCTTATTCTACATAGATCCTACCCAAAAAACGGGTTGAATTAAAATGTTGGTTTCATGCCAGTGACAACTAGGAAGGGGTTGACAGAGCATGAAGGATCAGGAAGGAAAACACCAAACTTGAGCTGTGGTTATCCATAAGAGAGTGGAATTTCAGATGTCCTCAAACTTTTTTAAAAAGAGGTAGGTGGGAAAGAACAGACTGATGCTGGGAAACATAGCTATTACACCTAAAGTGCATTGTCTCGTGGCCAAAGTGGTGAAGAAGGAGGACTTTGGCGGCAACTGCACAGGTATGGACATTTGCAGAATTGTCCTTCCTAAGAAATAATTCATAAGATTTGCAGAATGATTTGATTACTTAAAATATGTGCATGTAGAGCTGATGACAAATGCCTTATACCTACTTTATATGGTATTGAAAAAATATTAAGTATGTATTAATGCAATCCATTTTAAAATATATATATAATTTTTTTATTTTTATTTTTATTTTTTAGTTATTTTTATTTTTATTTTTTTTTACCACAAATTGAGCCTGCAACTTGCCATTTCTTATTTTTCTCTTCTGGTCTTCACCATCCAATTCTGGTCTTCTCCCAGAATGCTGAGAGAAAAAAAAGAGTTGTATTTTTTTTTTAAGAATTTATTTATTTATTTGAGAGAGAGAGAGAGAGAGAGAGAGAGAGTGAGTGTGTGTGTGTGTGTGTGTGTGTGTTTAGGGATTGGGGGAGTAGAGGGAGAGGGAAAAGCTGACTCCCTGCTAAGCAGGGAGCCTGACACAGGGCTCCATCCCAGGAGCCTGGGATCATGACCTGAGCCCAAGTCAGACACAACCAACGGAGCCACACAGGCTCCCTGAAAACAGAGATTGTTTTTGCAATTAAAAAGAATAAAGTCTTTTCAGTGATAAATGGAGATGATACATTTTAGTAAAGTAAACAGTAATATGTTTGGGGAAGAAAAGAAAGTAAAATATATTTCAGAACATACCTTCAGGCTCTTATGCATACCTTTAGGATTACCTACACAAAGCTGAATTACATACACACAAGATATTTATGCTCATTATACATAACAATGCATATGTACGGAACTTAAAACGATGGTTGGTTACTTTTACTCTGCTTTGAACACAACACAGAAGTGAGTCCAGAGAAAACATAAAGTGTGCTTTCCCAGAGTCCAGTCCTGCGATCAGACACAGTGAATGCTGTCCTCTGGGAGAGAAGCAAGCCATTTAAATTCAGAGGACAGATCCTCAACACTGGCAAGCTATTTTTAGCTCAAGCTGTAGCTTAATTTGGAATCCAACTAGTTGAGGTCTTGCCTTTTCCTTGGATTGATTTTTTTTTTTTTAATGGCAGGAGATATCTATACATATGGAAGAGAAGTTCTCCAAAAGTAGCATTCTAAATGTTCTTGAAGAATATGTATTCTAAAACTGGTTTAAAAAATGTTCACATTAGACCTTTGAAAGTTTTTGTTTATTCATATATTGTTGTTGTTTTTAAATTCATGGTGTATGGCCTTAGAGAAAAAGAAAAAGGCTCTTAATTGGTTTACTCTACCACAGTTCTGGGGGGTGTGCTAACCTGCCCAGCTACCTTGATAGAGGGGAAACACTGCCTTGATGCCAGGTGTCTGGCCTAGGAGGCCTGACCAAAATAAAGATGTGGGGGAGGAGTTTACTGGCTTCTAGGAGACTGTGCTGCTCGTGCTCAGAAGGACGTTGCTGGGCTTAACAGGCAGCCAGACTCTGTCAGCCATGATGACTTGGCCACTGTAAAAATTCCTGCTCCTGACTGCCTGTCAGAGTAGTCCAAATTCAAATTCTAATTAATTAAAATTAAATGAAATTAAAAACTAATTTCCTCCATCATGCTAGCCACATTTCAAGGGCACAGCAGCCCCATATGGCCAGTGGGCTATCGGATTGAACAGTGTGGAGCCTTTCCATCATGACAGAAAATTCTATTGGATAGCACTGGTCCGATGACAGAGTAACATTAATCAGTTTTGGGAAAAACACTGGATAAGGAATCAAGAGACCCAGAATTTGGTCCTATTCCAGCTGCTAACCGACAGGTATGTATAATGCTTACTATGTACTGAGTATTTGAAGCCCTTTATAAATATTATTTAATCCCTATAATAACTCTGTGGGATGGTACAATGATCCCTATTTTCCAGATGAGGAGATTGAGGCACAGAGACATTAAGTTAATGTAGATACTCCTGAGCCAGTAAGTGGTAGAGCCTGGATTGAACCCAGGCCTTCTGCCTTCAGAGTCTATGGGCTTACCCCCTGCTTAATGCTGCCTTTCTGAACGTCCATGTGATTTTGAGAAATTGCTTCACCTCCCTCATCAAATAAGGAAAGCAGCGTGGGTATCTTCTAAGGTTCTCCCCACTGGCAAATTGTCTGGGATCCACTCACGCAGTTGAGTACCTCCTCTGGTTGGGGAGTATATTAGGTGCTGGATGTGCATTGGCAGACAAAGTACACATGGTCCCTGCCCTCTGAGTGAAAGAAGCAGACACGAATCCAACACATCAGTACGTGGACAACTGCAATGGGGAGCAGTGTGACACAGGCTTGGCTTTGGGGGCTGAGAGTGCTTAATGAGATGTGACCCAGTCAGAGGCCAGATCTGGCTCTGTTGAGCAGGTGGGATGTGAGCACTGCAGCCCACCTGCAGAGAAGGGAGTCTCACCGTGCTGTCCAATGCCACCCAATGAGGGTCAGCTCTGCCCACCATTCCCCCAGGGGGGTGTGCTCATCTGTGGTCGGGGGATGGGAGTGAGAGGGTAAGAATGGAGGCTGTGGGCAAGCAGGACCACAAAGAAACAAAATTTGCCCTCCCTCAGGGCACTTCTCTCCAGGGTTTGCCCGGATTCTTGTCTCCTGGGCAACCAGTGCATGTGCCTACGTCAGAGTTAAAAATGGAACACAGGCTAACATCTGTAATGGGGACCAAAAATAATTTGGGTTTCAGCCTATGCACAGCTCACACACAGGGGATAGTCGAGTTCATGCCTATGTCAGTAATGTCAGTGTGTGCAAACCGACTCAGCCACAGACAGGAAACTTCTGTTAGAGATTCACTTCAGGGATTCTGGTTACAGGGTTTTGCTTCAGAAAGTGTACTGATTCTAAACTCCCTAAGTGGACAATGTTGTTAAAGGAAAAAAGTGAAAAAGAAAGGAGCAAATAGGAACCCCCTTCTGAAGAGACTACTTCTCTACCTCTCACTTTTCTACTGTGGGGTACCCCCCACCCCGACCACTTAGGCTTGGGCCTCAGTCTCCTTCTCTTTGGCAAATTAATTCTATTGCATGGCAGTAACCACCTCATCGGTAGCTGGTGCAAATGCAGACGGGAGGTCACAAGAGGTACCCTGTTCTGGCCTTGAACCTGGATCCTAGGAATAAGGATTGCCTTCTGAGAGTTAATGACCCCGCAGGGGCAGTGGCTCAGGAGAGTGAGTGATCCTACAGAGGCAGCTTAATACCATGGTTGCAAACTCAGTACCTACGCTGTTTAGAGCACAAGAATCCTCTTCAAGTAATAGGTGCATGTCGAGTCACTTGTGCAGAGATGGATACCTCAGATGATCCCGCCTTGATGGTATCAGCCACTGGGATTGCCCAGCTACCTCTGTTCACTCTGGCTTGCTGCTCCCCATACTACTTTTGCATAATTTGCTCTCCTAAGATCTGTCTACAGATAGAGAATGCAAATATAAATAGCCAGTTTATTTGATAGTTTTACTCCACCTTCTAAAATATTAGTCATTCTGATTTTACAAATTAACCTCTTTTGGTTAAATCAAGCGCATTCCCCAGGACCTTATCACCTAAGACATGCTAGGTAATTAAATGACTATATGATGAATTTTATACACACACACACACACACACACACACACACACACACGTATCTCAGGTCCTAGATCTGGAATCACTCATTTCTGCAAGGAGCCTTGGCTTCTTGAGTGGGAAATGGTATTTAAAGGCCACAATCTGTGCTGTCATTACATCTAGCCTTTTCAGTGGTCAGAGCTGTAAAATACGTATTTCTGGAAATTAAAAAAATCACAGGCTCCTACTGATATTTCCAATTCAAATTTAACATTATAAGGGAGATATATATACTACTGTGGGAAATCTTGATTCCTAACAACATTAACATAGTTAACATTTGCTTTATCCTGAAATGTAAAAAACAGTTTCAAAATAATACTAATGTGACTGTTAACAATTAAACTATTCAATGCATGAAATTAATGCTTTCTTTGCAGCTCTGTTTGTCCCTAGAATACATTCCACTGAGCATATATAGTAAAAATACAGTGTTAATAACTTGAAATCATTATTTTTTCTGTGCAGTTCTAGCACCAACTTGATATGGAGCTAAAAATAATGAAACATGCATTTCATTTTTAAAAACTTACTAGGGATTGCTTTTTCCATTATCTTTTGGATGTGTAAGATATTGATAAGATACAAACCCTGAGACTGTGTATCTTTGCAGTCTTTATCTTTACGGTATTTCTTTTTACAATTATAAACAGGTAGGTATCTATTTTAACCCAGTCCCCTCACATGATACTGAAGGACGGAGCCTCACATCACTCTGGATCCTGCCACTCCATGGTGGGTCAGCGGTATCCACACGTGCCCCCATGGCGATGTGTTTGCCATGGGTCTGTATGTGTGAGAGTACTGTGGTCATATCAGAAAATGTCTTTAAGCGATCTGATTTAAAAATGGGCAAAGGACTTGAATAGATGTTTTTTTCCAAAGAAGACATACAAATGACCAACAGGCACATGAAAATATGCTCACCATCAGTCATCATCAAGAAAACGCACATCAAAACCCCAGTGAGATGTCACCTCACACCTGTCAGACTAGCTACTATCAAAAAGACAAGAAATAACAAGTATTGATGACGATGTGGAGAAAAGGCAACCCTCATGTACTACCCACGGGAAAGCAAAGTGGTGCAGCCACTATGGAAAACAGTATGGAGGTTTCTGAAAAAATGAAAAATAGAGCTATCATATAGTTCAGCAATTCACTTCTGGATATTTACTTGAAGAAAATGAAAACACAGATTTGAAGAGATATATGGACCCTTATGTTCATCGCAGCATTATTTACAATAGCCAAGATATGGAAGCAACTTAAGTGTCCATTGACGGGTAAACAGATTAAAAAAAAAAAAAAAGGCACGGTATATATACACTGTGAAATACTGTTCAGCCATTAAAATGCATGAAATCCTGCCATTTGCAACAACATAAACGGGACTAGAGGGCATTATATGAAGTGAAATAAGTCAGACAGGGAAAGACAAATACCATGTGATTTCATTTATATCTGGAATCTAACAAAACAAAACAAGTGAACAGAAACAGACTCATAGATACAGGAAAGAAATTGTTGGTTACCAGAGTAGGGAGAAGATGCGGGTGAGGGGCAAAATAGGTGAAGGGGAGTAATAGGTGAAAACTTCTAGTTATAAAATAAATAAGTCATGAGGATACATGAGGATATAACGTACAGCATTGGGAATACATAGTCAACAATATTGTTATAACTTTGTGTGGTGACAGATGGTGACTAGACTCATCATGGGGATCCTCTCATAATGTATAAAAATATCAAATCACAATGATGACCACCTGAAAAAAAGAGAAAATGTCCATCTTTCTCTTTTCCATTAAGATACTGTCAGTGAAAATTCAGTATGTATAAAGTCAAAGCATTGGCCCTTTCCTCAAACTAGCTCTGCCTCCACACTTCCCTGCATCTGTTCTCAGCTCCTAATCACCCAATATCAAAATTGTGGTTAACCTGGACATCTCCATTCTGTTTAGTCATCATCTTCTATCAATCACCAAGACATTTGATATCCACATTTTTTGAGCATCAACCCTATGCCCTGCATGTAAGAATCAGACATACTGGTGATTCCAAGGAGCTTACACTGCAGTGGGAAGACACAGAGTAACTAACTGATCCCAGTATAGGAAATGCTATAATTAAAACAGGCAGGAAATGGTTTGGCAGGGCAAAGGGAGTACAGAAATCTCAAACTAAGGAAGACTTCACAGAGGAGGTGATGCCTGAGCTGAGTTTTGAGAGAAAGTGGAAATGGGATTTAATCATAAGAAAGGGATGAAGATGGGAGAAAGAACATTCTGGCAGAGAGAGCTCAGAGGCAAATTAGAGTAAGACATGTTCCAAGAACCACAGATTTTTTTCAAAATGTGTGGAGTGTCATAGTTTGGTGGAAGAAGAAAGATAATTAGTGACCTGACGGTGAAGATTTTTGTCCACTCACCATGTTGCAGATTTTGCTGTTTTTATCTGAACTCTCAGTTTAAATTGTATGGTTATATAATCAGAATTACATTTTAAAAACATCACCATGGACGCAGGACAGAGAATGAGAACAGAATGAAAGAGGGAAAGGAAAGTCTAAGGGCAGGACTAACACAATAATTCAGGGCAGAAATGATAAGGGCCTGAACTAAGGGCAGTGGTGGAAAAGATGGTGGGAAGTAAACTAACTGGGAGACATGAAGGAGAACTGGTAAGACGTGAAGTGGATGGTGACTCTAGGACACTCTCAGACTTCTGGTTTGGCCACTTTCATGAATAGTGGCCCCATTGACTTAGAATACAACACAAGAGAAGCCACAAATTAGAGGATGGGGAAAAATCGTGAGGGTATCCACATCATTGGAGTAACACTATGAAAAACGTATTCATTTAACAAATATCTATTAAGCATCTACAACATGAAAGATACCATGTTTTCTGGGGTGTGAGCAACAGATTGTAAAATAAGGACAAAGATGTACAGGTGTTTACTTAAAAGAGGGACAGGATTAGAGAGGGTGACCTAAGGAAAAAGGAGACAGAAAAGAACAGAGGGATGAGTGGTATTAGGAATGAGAGTACGAGCTTGCATTTGAGAAGCGTAAAGGAAGTAACTGATCTCGAGGACCCAGACAGTGTGCTGACCTAAAATTGCTTCCATAGGAATGAAGGCTGAAGCCCAGGAGAGTTTCAGAGGCTGGGCAGCTGGTTCCTCTCAATTCTGTTTGTATAAAGCTTCTTGCATCTTCCTTTCCCTTCTCATTGCTGTCATCGGAGCTCAGACACTTTCCTCCTATTGCTTTACTTTGTACATTTCTCCTAATTTTTGTTTGTATTTTTCATTTTGCTTGAAAGTATTTTATATCACTCCAACTCATATTTGATTGGCCAAAGCAAGCATTATGGTCAAGCCTGATGTCAGTAAGTGGTGGAGTATCACCCTCTTACATGGAGAGACAATCACTGGAAACAACAATAAAATCCAACTTGGCTCTAAATTCCAATGATACATGTATTTTGCTCATTCTTGATGTATCATCTTTATGAACTAGATGGATTTGTGGGACAAAATTTTAAATAGCTTTTTTTTTTTCACCATCTGAAAAAAATATGCCGGAATGACATCTCCTTCTCCGGCTATAGCGATTATCTGAAGGAGATCCGGAAGATTTTCTTAACACTTTGAGGTATTAGCACACAGTCTTTGTAACTTAAAAAGCTCAATTTGATCAAAATAAAAACTGTGATTCTGCATTCGGTGTAAAGCTCCTTCTCTCTTCCAGAACTCTATTTTTTTAAAGATTTTATTTATTTATTTGACAGAGAGAGAGACAGTGAGAGCAGGAACACAAGCAGAGGGAGTGAGAGAAGGAAACAGGCTTCCTGCAGAGGAGCAAGCCCGATGTGGGGCTCCATGTGGGGCTCAATCCCAGGACCCTGTGATCATGACCTGAGCCGAAGGCAGATACTTGACCAACTGAACCACCCAGGTACTCCTCTCTTCCATGACTCTTAATCAGACCCAGGTTTGGACATGTGTAATGAGAGGGTCTGCCTTTCTCTACTCGTTCTACCTCTCCCCCTAACCGTTTAGCTTGACTGGTGTCACAATGGTATAGAATCTCTGTCCAACAGATGCAGAATTGCTGGCTGTTTCTCCCAGGGGTTGTTGTGTGGGTTGTTTGAAAACTCCTTGCTGGAGCAACCAGCTGCCCTGCTCTTTGATGTGGGCAAGCATCTTCCTGCCGAACCTGCACCTGCTCCCATAGTGCTTACTTCTGGCTTTACATCCCAGGACCATTCTTTCTCAGAAGGCCATCTTTTCAGACAGACAGACCTCTGGAATGAAGATGCTTTAAGACAACTCATGCTGGCCTTCTACTGCTAGTGAACTGCATGTCCACTCTGGTTCATGGCAATACTCACATTTTTGCTCCACCAAATTCTGAAGGTGCTGGCTATTCTCACTAATTCTGACAATGCCAGAGTGAGAGCCTACACTCACTGTCATCAGGGGCAGCTCTAGTTAGTCCTTGTCTTTAGACTTTTCGGGTGAAAGTCAGCATCTGGATCTTCCAAACACCTGAGGACACATGGCAAGCTCTCTGAGATGTTCTCCTACTTTTCCTTATCTCAGCAAAGGTGGGGAGGGGATGGGAAGTCTGCAAAGCACAGCACTCCAATAACTGTTTCCAAAAGTGATTCTCACCTCCAATGGTCCTCATCTCATCATAGGCTGGAGGTGGGAGATGGACTTAGACTCACAAAGTGAATTTTACAACCTCCTAGCAGGTCTTAAACGTTAGGGCAGCACCTCCTTTGGTTTACTACTTGGGGCAATAGCCAAAGCTAAGACAAAATGATATCATATATATTCAGAAAGTATATTTTCCACCTGTCACATACTTTATGCCTAAAATGATTAGCATCAGGCCTGACGGAGAGATGGGAAAAGATGATAGATAAAACTCTACCTCTTTCTCATATCTAAGGTAGCTGCATAAGGGAATTTCGCCATTTTTTTTTTTTTAAGCAGAGATTTGTGAAACCTCAGGGAAGACTAGAAAGTTCAGAATCATGATTAATACAAATGAAAGGGATTATAATACCAGAGGGAAGCTTACCCGTTCCCATTTATCCCTGGAAACTGTGATGAAATGGAGGAAAAAAGTACACTTAGAAAGATCTGGGAATTCAGAACTCAGAACCATTCCCCAGTTTAATTCAATGTAGCTTTATCTGTTATTAGTCTTACACACAAAAGAAAGCAATTTGAAGACTTAAAGTAATATTTCAAATCTTTGCTGCTAGCAAATTAAAAACAGATTGAACACGTTTGGCTTGTGATTCATCCCACAATTGAAAGCCGTTGCCCTTTAATTTGATCTTTTGAATGCAACTATAGTAGGTTTGCATCCTTGTATTTGGATAATAAGCCAACCCACCATGAATGCTGAAGGCTGTGTCTGGGGCTGCTTGCCGGCACTACATAACTCTGAGTGCTATGACATTATGCCTCCAACAGTGTTAATTATAAGGGTCTTAGAATAGAAACACAGAACAGAAAATCAAAGATGTTCTTACTTCACCGTTAGTAAACAAATGGCAGGCCACATATGGCAGAGGCTCTCTTTGTTGGAGGTAACACCACTGAGATATTGACCAGCTATTAAGCCCAGAACACTGTAATGAACTGTGTGGTTGACAATAGGATTTTTTCCTGACATTTTATTATAATAATTTTCAAACATACCAAAAAGTTGATAAAATTGTAACCTCTCACATATTTACCACCTAGATTCTATAATTAACATTTTATTATATTTACTTTATTAGACAGATAGCTAGTGATCTCTTAATCTATCTGTCCACCAATCCATCTTTTTTTTAAAATGCACTTCAAAATAGTTGCTGACATCAGTCCACTTCACATCTAAATACTTCAGCATGCCTATTATTATTATTTTTAAAAATATTTTATTTATTTATTTGACGGACAGAGATCACGAGTAGACAAAGAGGCAGGCAGGGGGGCGGGGGGAAGCAGGCTTGCCGCTGAGCAGAGAGCCTGATGCAGGGCTCGATCCCAGGACCCTGAGATCATGACCCGAGCCAAAGGCAGAGGCTTTAACCCACTGAGACGCCCAGGTGCCCCAGGTTCAGCATGCCTATTATTAACCAGAGTTCAAAATTTGTTCTTTTTTGTGTGTGTGTGGTAAAATTTACATGTGGCAAAATAGACAGATCTGAAGTGTACCATTTGACAAGTTTTAACAAATCCATACACCTGGAACATGAGTTTTAATCTCCAGTTAAAACGGCTGTATTTTGGGACACCTGGGTGGCTCAGTTAGTTAAGCATCTGCCTTCAGATCAGATCATGATCCCAGGGTCCAGAGATCAAGTCCCACGTCTGGTTCCCTGATCAGTGGGGAGCCGAGCCTGCTCCTCTCCCTGCTTGTGTTCTCTCTCTCACTGACAAATGAATAGATAAAATCTTTTTTTTTTTTTAAGATTTTAAAATTTATTTATTTATTTGACAGATGGAGATCACAAGTGGGCAGAGAGGCAGGCAGAGAGAGAGAGGGGGAAGCAGGCTCCCTGCCGAGCAGAGAGCCCGATGCGGGGCTCAATCCCAGGATCCCAGGATCATGACCTGAGCTGAAGGCAGAGGCCTTAACCCACTGAGCCACCCAGGTGTCCCAATAAATAAAACCTTTTGAAAAATTCAAATAAAATGGCTGTATTTTACTTTCAGGACTGTATATTTTATCTTATTAGAAGGTTATTGAAGTTCAGGGTTTTTTCCAAAATCTTGACTATCAAAGACCACCAGAAGGCTAAACTATAGACTACCACCACCCACTCAATTACTTCTCTCCACTCATTAGACAAATATACCAGCCAATAGCAGGCTAGAAAACACAGTAAGAGCAATGCCATTCACAACAGCATCCAAAATGCATAAGTTTATAAGAGAAATGTGTGACATAAATAAAGGACACTGTAACTCTTGAAAGATAGAAGGCTTTAATAATACAAAAAATTTTCTTTATTCCTGAGTGGAGATATTAAACATTGTAACAATGTCAGTTCTCCCCAATTTAGTTGATGGGCTTTAGACCATTGAAAGTGAGATATCAGTGGGAATTTATATAATATAACAAAATGATTATGAAATTTATGACTGAAAAGTTTAAAATAAATAAGTAAATTTTCTTAAGGTACAAACTTCCAATTATAAAGAAAGAAAGAGAGAGAAATAAAAGAAAGAGAGAGAGAGGGAAAGAGGAAGGAAGGAAAGCAGGAAGGAAAAAAGGTAGGAGGGAACAAAGGAACTCAAGGGTGATGCCTATTTTTTTTTTACCTGAGTTATTTTTGGAAATGTGGAAGACATCTCACTAAATACTCAGAGGGAGAAGGAGGGACTCAGAAGTTTGATTTTCAGCTTTTGATGCTGAGTTTTAGATGCCCATTATATATCCAAGAGGAAACATAAAGCAGGAAATTGGATGTTTGGGTCTGGAGTTCAGAGAAGTGAAGGAGCCCATGTTCAGGCTAGAGTTTTAAGTGCAAGATAAGATCACCTAGGGAGTAACTGTCAAGGAAGAGGAGAAGGGGTCTGAGTACCAAGAGCTTCAGAGACAAACGCAGGTACTGTCCAGATTCCCCTTCTGTGAAGGACTTGCAGCCCCACTTTTGGGACAGTGGTCAGCAGGAAGCCTCAGTTGTTAGCTCCTTTAGCAGCTTCCTGGACTGAGAAAGCCACCTCAGCCAAGGTCCCACACTTTCTCAGGCATCCTAAATCCATGAAAGTACAACCATTTACGTCCAATTGTAGGACAACTCTGACAAGTAATATTTGTTCGAGGCACCCCACTGGGTAGACCACAGCTTTGTCGAGTTTGCACTGAAGTTAAACTCTGTCTGCCCATTTCCGCTTTCTCTTCCCTTCTTTCATACATTTTGAACCCTGAATAACCAAGAAAAAAAGGGGGGGGGAGGTTAGAAGCCAAGAAAAGTTCAAATGCTTATTCCGTGAAGCCTACTGTGTCCGAGATCTCTGGGTGTCCCTCAGTATCTATTCTTCTTTACCCATTTGATAACTCCCAGCTTTCAGATGAGCACCTGGCTGTCCAAAATAGAGACAAAATTTCACAATTTCCCTGAAAGCTAAGGGTCATGGACACATAGCTGGTTCAGGGAAACTTCCTCATTAAACAAACAAACAAATAAAAAAAAAAAACCAACTGGCAAAATCTTTGCCTTTCCCTGTCCCTCCCTTCCTGTTACTTGGAACAGGGGCATCTGTGATGGCTACAACTCCATTCTGGACAGGGACAACAAGGTCAGGACACGATGCCAGGACAGAAGGTAACAGTCAGTCTAGAATCCAATGATGGCAGAACCTCTACCCAGCTCTGGAATGCTTCCATCCAGACTTTTATAAAAGCAAAAAATAATGATTTTTTAAAATTATTTTGAGTCTCTGTCACTCTTAGGCTAATCTAATCCTAAGTAATATGTCTACCCCAATCCTTTACCCCTTCACCCACCAGGTTGGCCACTCCATCTTTCTGGCCCTGCTGCTCTTTTTTATGCCCCTATCACAGCACTTTCCTTTCTTTTCTTTTTTTTTTTTTTTTCAGGTTTTTATTTATTTATTTGAGAGAGAGAGAGAGAGAGAGAGCACAAGCAGGGGGCAGAGGGACAGGGTCCCTACTGAGCAGGGAGGATCAATGCAGGATTTGATCCCAGGCCCTGGGATCATGACCTGGGCTGAAGGCAGATACTTAACCAACTGAGCACCCACGCACCCACAGCACTTTCCATAATGCTATTGTTATGATTTAGGTGTGTTAGTAAATGATGTGGGTTTATTGAAATCTATAAATGGATTTCAATCTATTGATTTGGTTCTTTATTCTCTTATGTATTATTGTGAATTTAATTTTCTTATCTTTTCAATTAGATTCCATAGACTGTGAACAGATGAAGCTCTTCTTATCCATCTTTGTAAAATTTCCATTTGGTTCTTCTTTTTTTTTCATTTGGTTCTTCTTTATATTTTCTATTTCTTTGCTGAGAATTTCCATCTTTCTCTTTGTTTCAAGAGTGTCTACCCTTATTTCTTAGAGCATTTTTAATAGCAACTATTTCAAATATCCTATCATAAAATACTAATTATATGTCATTTTGGTATTGGCCCTTAATGACTATCTTTTCCCACCAGAGTTAAGGCTGCTTCTTCCAGTGCTGACTAATTCTGTATTGTGTCCTGGACATTTTTAATATTATAGGGTCGGGGGTCTTAACTGAAATCTTAGGGAGGATGTTGGTATTTTTCTTTTAGCAGTAATTGACCTGGTTGTATTCAGGCTACAAATTTTGACCACATTTCTGGGTGTGAGGCTACCTTCAGTTCAGACAAGGGAATATTGAAGGGATGAAAATTGGAAAGTCGCTGCCAGTTCAGTGGTTCTTCAAATTCTGAAATTCTTCTCTAATCCGTCTTCTACTACCTGCTTTGTCAGAGTGCTAAAACAGCTACTGCATTCTATCTAGATTCTGTAGTTATATTCAGTGGCTGAAACTAAGTGAATTGTGTTTATCTTACCCAGGACAGAGCCTTAATATGCCATTTAAAAAATGTATGTCCTCAATTTCTACAGAGCTTAACTAGAAGAAGTTATCATAAAAATGGTTCTGAGAATATTTCTGAGGGTCCAGTAAAGTCCTTAAGATGTATCTGACACTTTATAGGGTTTTAAATGCTCTGTGCCATACATAAATAAATACATAAATACTAAACTAATTAATTAAGTGCTGTGTATAAAGCGGCTGGGAAATGTGGAAAAAACTTAAACCTTGGAATTAAGCAGTCCTAGATGTGAATCTACATCTTGTAGAATGGAAAATGGATTAATATGATGCTCACTGAGATGATTAATGCATATCATATATGTAAATTCCCCAGCATACATAAAATTAAAAAATGAACATTAATTCTACTTCCTTTTAGAATTGAGTATCAAAAAAAGATTGCCTGAAGAAATTTTGGTCATATGGTAAGAATTATGTAACTTGGATTTTCCTTTATTCTTTGGCTCATCTCAGACTCAGAGCTAAGTGTAATAAGCAATCAGTATGTTCATTTGTGGATTAGTATATTCACCTTTGTACAACAACACAGCATTTGTTTTCCTTTTTTTTTAAAAAATATTTTATTTATTTATTTGACAGAGAGACAGAGAGAGCTAGAACACAAACAGGGGGAGTCGGAGAGGGAGAAGCAGGCTTCCAGCCAATGCAGGGCTTGATCCCAGAACCCTGGGATCCTGACCTGAGCCGAAGGCAGATGCCCATTGACTGAGCCACCCAGGTGCCCCTATTTTCCATTTTTTAATTTCAATATCCAAATTGTATGATGTGATTTTTATGGTAAAATACTTTAAGCTTTTTGGGTGTAGATAGAACATAGCCATAAAAAACTAGTTCCTTGCCTTTTATTTATTTATTTTTTAAATTTTTTAAAAAAGATTTTATTTATTTATTTGACAGAGAGAGAGAGAGAGAGATCACAAGTAGGCAGAGAGGCAGGCAGAGAGTGTGAGAGGGAAGCAGACTCCCTGCCGAGCAGAGAGCCCCATGCAGGACTCAATCCCAGGACCCCGAGATCATGACCTAAGCCAAAGGCAGCGGCCCAACCCACTGAGCCACCCAGGCACCCCAGTTCCTTGCCTTTTAATTAATTAATTAATTTATTTTAAAAATTTTTTAAAGACTTTATTTATTTATTTGACAGAGAGAGAGAGAGAGAGATCACAAGTAGGCAGAGAGGCAGGCAGAGAGAGTGAGAGGGAAGGAGGCTCCCCGCTGAGCAGAGAGCCCAATGAGGGACTCGATCCCAGGACCCCGAGATCAGGACCCGAGCGGAAGGCAGCGGCTTAACCCACTGAGCCACCCAGGCGCCCCTTTGCCTTGTAATTTAAGTGGTATTACTAAATGTTTTATATCCCTGGGATGCCTGGGTGGCTCAGTCCATTAAGTGTCTGCTTTCATCTCAGGTCATGATCCCAGGGTTCTGGGATGGAGCTCTGTGTCAGGCTCCCTACTTAGCGGGGAATCTTCTCCCTCTCCCTCTGCTCCTCCCCCTACCAGTGCTTTCTTGCTCATCCACTTTGTCTCAAATAAATAAAAATCTAATAAAAATAAAAATAAATGTTTTATATCCCTTAATTGAAAGTTTGCAGTTGTTTCCTTATAAATCACTTTGAATTAAAATATAGTTATTTTAGAGTTATGAACACTTCATCACAGAATAATCACCTTTTATATTTTATAATTAGAGCTATCATTTTAAATCTCAAAACTAGTATTGCTCCTATATGTGACCCATTTTAAAAACACTTCATGTAAGATACTGGTAACACATGAAGAATATTTTTCTAACCAAATATGATGTGAGATGCCGTTGTATAATCTCCTTTCAAATGTTATTAGCACATTCATCACAGTTAACAGTATGCCTTTGTTAAATACTGTAGGAATTGGTTTATCATCTAAAGACATTCAGAATAAGCACATGTTGCATTAAATGACTCTTATTTAAAATGGGTTTGGTTAGATTTTGAAACAGTGAAGTGTCTCATGCTTCTAATGAAAGCGTTCTCTTTTTTCTTTCAGATTTTCCTTAGAAGGAGCCATTTTTAAACAGTGTTTTCTGATTTCAGGCCCAGGGTCTCCAGCTTGATTGATGCAATATGTTTTTAGAAGAGTGGTTGATTATGTTGTGAGGCCAGATGTTTACACAGTCTTGGCTGGCTTTTAATTTTCAGGCTCACCTTTCCCAAGGCAACACAACTTCCTAATGATTGATTGAGAGCTCTTTCTGAGGGCTTAGAGTTTCCCTAGTAATTCGGTTCATGGCAGGGCAGCAGAATGCTGAGGCACCCACTTCACTGAATTTAAGGCAAAACTTTGCTTTTTAAAATGAGGTGGCCATTTAAACAGAGCAAACAAAAAACAAAAACAGGCTCATAAATACGGAGAACAAACTGGTGGTTGTGAGAGGGAAAGGAGTGGGGGAGGGGCTGGAAGAAAGAGGTGAAGGGGGTTAAGAGGTGCAAAAGAAATGAATGGATGTATGGATAGATGGACGGATGGACAAATGGACGGGTGGGTAGGCTGGCCAGCTTCCACCTGTTCAGGTCTCTTTTGGAATTAAATGTGCATGTAATTTGCCACATCAAGTAAAAAAGGAACAAAACCTTTCCTATGTAACAGAGAATTCTTGAAATTCACTTAGAATCCTAGGACAGCTTATTGACTTATTGCAGGAGATGTCAGGAATCTACTTCTTTTCTTTTCATATTTTCTTACTCTTTGGCTGAAAAATACAAATACTCTTCAACTTTAGGCAAAGATTAATGACTGTAGCTGGGAATTGGAAAAGCTAGATTAACAGCTCCTCAAATCAGGGCGCCTGGGTGGCTCAGTGGGTTAAGCCTCTGCCTTCTGCTCATGTCATGATCTCAGGGTCCTGGGATCGAGCCCCACATCAGGCTCTCTGCTTTGCAGGGAGCCTGCTTCCCCCTCTCTCTCTGCCTGCCTCTCTGCCTACTTTTGATCTCTCTGTCAAATAAATAAATAAAATCTTTAAAAAAATAAATAAAAAATAAAAGCTCCTCAAATTAATATCACAATTTTAAGATGGAGAACAATGCAAGATAAACAGGGAAAGTTCACAAAATAGGGAATTTATTTAGTAGATATGTGGGGTTTTTTTTAAAGATTTTATTTATTTGACAGAGAGATAGTGAGAGAGGGATCACAAGCAGGGGGAGTAGGAGACGGAGAAGCAGGTTTTTTGCTGAGCCGGGAGCTGGATGTGAGACTTGATCCCAGGACTCTGTGATCACAACATGAGCGAAGGCAGACACTTAATGACTGAGCCACCCAGGGGCCCCAATATGTGATTATTTTAAATTATTCAACAGAAGAATGGTTGAAGAATATTCACAGTTAGTAGAAAGAAGAGGGTTACAGAGGACACCTGGGTGGCTCAGTTGGTGAAGCATCTGCTTTCGATTCAGGTCATCATCTTGGGGTCCTGGGGTGGAGTCCTGCATCAGGTTCCATGCTCCACAGTGGGGGGAGGGTCTGCTTCTCCCTCTCCTCTGTCCCTTTCCTCCACTCATGCTCTCTCTCTCTCAAATAAATAAATAAAATCTCAAAAGAAAAAAAAAAAAGAAGAAAAAGAGGGGGTTACAGAACCCACATCCCAAACCAGCCTCACTCTGGCCTGGTGGGCCCTACGTTCACACTGGTTTTGCAGTTCCCAGACCTGACATAACTGCCTTCCAGAAGAGCCTTCTCACCAGCGATTCCTTTTCTTCCCTTATTTTCTTCAAGTTTCAGCTTTAACATCACTTCTTGACCTCTGGGACTAGGTTGGACGTTGTTTGCTTTAGGCACTACTAGTTGGCCGCTAAAACAATAGTGGGAGGTAGGCAGGTTAGGTAGTTATTAACCTCATTTAGAGACGAGACAAAGGAGGACACTGAGGCCCAGAGCAATTCGTTGATTTACCCGAGATCACACAACTCCTACAGTGAGTGATAAAACTTGATGAAACATCTTCTGAGGCTACTACAGCAAGTCTTTGAAATTAGCCAAATGGTTCTTCTCATTCACAATACTTCCCAAGTAAGGTCCTCGAAACTTCTAAAAAGAAACAAATCTAAGGGGAGTTTTGTAAAAAAGATTTTATTTATTTATCAGAGAGAGACAGAGATCATGAGCAGGGTGTGAAGGGGGAGGGGAGGGGTAGAGGGAGAAGCAGACTCCCTGCTGAGCAGGGAGCCCAGTGGGGCCTCAATCCCAGGACCCTAAGATCATGACTTGAGCTGAAGGCAGATGCTTAACCGACTGAGCCACCCAGGTGCCCCTAAGGGGATTATTGTAGTTTAATTCAACAGTTTATATTTGGGTTAGGAGCAAAATAATGATATCATAACTGTATAACTGAAATACAAGTTTCCCAAAGAGTTGGGATAAGAGGAAGGGATTTAAGAGTGAGTGAGTGAGTGAGTGAGTGAGTAACTATAGTTAATTCATTAACATTGAACTCTTGGCCAACAGCACTCCATCATGTCTGAATGAAACTTACCTAATACACACATAAGACACACCATAGCCTTCTTGCACTAGGAACACGAGACAGCACCTCAGCATGATGCTTGAGGGCCATTTTAAACAGAGAAAGCACCAACAAAAGAGTACAAAATTGAAAAACAAAACAAAACATGGCACTAAATAGACCACAAAAGGGACACTTATGTACAATGTGAGAGCTGAAGCAATGTGAGTGTCACTTTGCTTGACCTCAGCTGGGAATGCGCACGTCAGACAACTCACATTTGTTGCTGCTCTGTGCACGTCCTCGAATGACCATGAAGGCATGGTGAGTATTGATTTTGGAAATCCAAATAAATTTTAATGAGCAGAGGAATTTGCAGATATGGAGCCTACAAATAATGAGGATTGACTTTTTAATCTAGCAGAAAGGCAAATGATTCCTATCCAATGGAACAGAACCCCATAGGTTATGATATATGGTCCTGCCAGAGTCAATTTTATACTTAAGACAGAAATCAATTAGATTACCTATATAAATCTAGTTTCTCAACTGCCCTTCGAACTGGTTTTAATATCCTACTGGTTCCCTCACTAGTTAACAAGTTATATAGGGGAGCCTGGGTAGCTCAGTCAGTTAGGTAACTGACTCTTGGTTGTGGTTCAGGTCATGATCTCATCGGTCTTTGAGATCCAGCCCCACATGCAGCTGTGTGTTCAGTGGGAGTCGCTGCTTGATTCTCTCCCTCCACCCCTCCCCTCACTCACGCGTGCTCTCTCTAAAATAAATAAATAAATCTAAAAAAAAAAAGTTAAATGAAATTTTTGATATGGGTTAATTTTTTAATTTATTTGAGTTTTTTTTTTACAATTTGAAAATTGTACTATCTCCATTTCCAGAAACTAAAACACTGAGAAAATATACCCATAACTACTAAATGAGGAGATGAACTACAAGAGTTCTAAGGTCCTTGCTTTCAGGTCTGAATTCTGCAATTTTAAGGGACTGAATGGCTTCCAAAAGGAACAGGTAAGGGATAATTCAGAACTATTTAAACCATATTGATTGCAGTAAGATTTGTTAAATATTTTCATTTTAGTTAACATTTTCTAACCCTACTCTTTATGAGGACACTATCAGAAAAGAAAAAAATTCTCTTAAAGTCCAAATGGAAATAAGCCATCTAAATAATCTACAGAGAGTATCAAAGATAAGTCAAACCATTGTCTGGTAAAAGGTAACACTTTTTTCAATCTTAATAATAGAGGTTATATTTAGTAGCCTTAGAAACAATTATGTATTCGTCGTAGGTTTTCTGCCATTTGTGACTTTAATAATTAGTTTATCATATAAATCTACTATAGTGTCCCCCACTGAATTAATGAAGGAAAATGAAATTACGCTGATTGGTTCTTTCTTTTAGTTTTAATTGCCAGGCAGCTTAGAGTGAAATTTGAAGCTCAACTGTAACAACTATATAGTTTTTCTAAGACCTGTGCCTTTGTAAGCCTTTTCCTCTTCCTAATCTTATTAATAATTTATATAACTTACTTATAAATTGACATAAATGCATTGTAGTGTAGTATATATTCATAAATTACAGAGTTATTACTATTTACAATTTTCTCAATCCCGACTTTCTACCTCCTATTTCTTTTTTTTTTTTTAAGATTTTTTTTTTATTTATTTATTTGACAGACAAAGATCACAAGTAGGCAGAGAGGCAGGCAGCGAGAGAGAGGAGGAAGCAGGCTCCCTGCAGAGCAGAGAGCCCAATGTGGGGCTAGATCCCAGGACCCTGGGATCATGACCTGAGCCGAAGGCAGAGGCTTAACCCACTGAGCCACCCAGGCGCCCCTCTACCTCCTATTTCTATTTTACGTTTTCATTTTATGTATCTTTTGTTGTCAGCCAGACAATTCTGGAATTAGAAGGGAAAACATCTTCTTTTTTGTGGAAGGAGGCAGAATGTACACAGGAAAATAGCAAATAAAGGAAATAAATAAAGGAAAGCGTTAGATTTTCATTTGGAGAGAAAGAGAATGAGCCATTATTTTCCTGCAGGCAGAACTAGGTCTATGACTTCTTCTGTATGTGGACATCATGGTTTTATTATCATGAACTGGGGGTGGCCTTGAAAGATAACTGGTTAATGGGGCGCCTAGGTGGTACAGTCCGTTAAGCCTCAGCTTTTCATTTCAGGTCAGGTCATGATCTCAGGATCGTGAGACCCAGCCCTGCATCAGGCTCTTCATTCAGCATGGAACATGGAGACTGCTTATGGTTCTCTCTCTTCCTCTGCTCCTCCCTCCCACCCCAACTCACACTCTCTCTCTTGCTGAAAAAAAAGTAAAAAAATAGGTAACTGGCTTACTAGCTCATTATCGCTAGAAAAAGAGCTTCAGAACAACACCTTCTTATACTTCACATGATAAAAAATAGAAACCAAAAAGTCTCACCATTTTTTAGGGGGAGGAAGGTAAGATGCCTTATATCTCAAGACTAACTTCACACACTGAGGCCAGAAAAATCAAATCCCAGATTATACTTTTTATTTTTTTAAAGATTTTTATTTATTTACTTGACAGAGAGAGATCACAAGTAGGAAGAGAGGCAGGCAGAGAGAGGGGGAAGCAGGCTCCCCACTGAACAGAGAGCCCGATGCGGAGCTCGATCCCAGAACCCCGGGATCATGACCTGAGCCGAAGGCAGAGGCATTAACTCACTGAGCCACCCAGGCTCCCCTATACTTTTTTTTTTTAAGATTTTATTTGTCAGAGAGAAAGAGCACAAGCAAGGGGAGTGGCAGGCAGAGGGAGAAGCAGGTTTCCCCATTGAGCAAGGAGCCTGATGCCAGCGTGATCCCAGGATTTTGGGATCATGATGGGAGCCCCAGGCATATGCTTAACGACTGAGCCACCCAGGTGCCCCTAAGATTTTATTTATTGATTGATTTGTCAGAGAGAGAGAGATTGATTGAGAGAGAGATGTTTAACTGACTGAGCCACTCAGGCAGAGAGAGAGATGTTTGACTGAGCCACTCAGGCATCCCGAAACGACCTTTTAAAGAAGCAACTAATGAAAGTAAGTTCATTTTATCCTATGTTGAACAAAATTAGGTTGTGATTGAAACTATGCATGAAGTCTTAGAATGAACTGAGTCTTTTTTTTATTAAAAGATTTTATTTATTTATTTGTCAGAGAGAGAGAGAGAGAGAGAGAGATCACAAGTAGGCAGAGAGGCAGGCAGAGACAGAGGGAGAAGCAGGTTCCCTGCCAAGGAAGGAGCCCGATGTGGGACTCAATCCCAGGACGCTGGGATCATGACCTGAGCCGAAGGCAGCCGCTTAACCAACTGAGCCACCCAGGCGTCCCATGAACTGAGTCTTGACTTTGTTTTGGAGCAGTTGATGGAAGAAAATATACTCAATACTTGCAAGCATGATTAAAAAGATGATTCATCATAGGGGTGCCTGGGTGGCTCAGTGGGTTAAAGCCCCTGCCTTCGGCTTAGGTCATGATCCCAGGGTCCTGGCCTGGGATCGAGCCCTCGCATCCGGCTCTCTGCACAGCAGGAAGCCTGCTTTCCCCTCTCTCTGCCTGCCTCTCTGCCTACTTGTGATCTCTGTCAAATAAATAAATAAAATCTTAAAAAAAAAAAAAGATGGTTCATCACTTTATTCATTAAAGCATTCTTTTTAAAAAGCCAACTGGGCTGCTTCTCCCTCTCACTCTGCCTGCGGGTCTGCCTACTTGTAGTCTATCTCTATCTCTCTGTCAAATAAATAAAATCTTCAAAAATAATAATAATAAAAATGCCTACTGTGTTATGATTCTCATCTCATTTCTTTAATTAGCAAGTTTAATCTTCTTAAACTTTGTCAGATCCTCATTATCAAAAATATTGGCTATCTGAAAAATTAGAGGGAACAAAGTAATAATCTTTATTTCTCAGGACTAGTTTTACAAAAACAGACCTCATGTAATTCTGCCATCTTTTACCAGAACTTTTACAACTTCAGTTTTCAGTTTGCATTGTGTTCCCATTATTTTAGCAGAAGGTTCCCATATCTAAAAATCAGGTAGAGATGACTGACCAAGTTGTAAATGCCATGGGTAAGGAAAGGCCATAGTGTTAACTATGTGGGAGTTTGAGCAGTCATTTCATTAGTGAATATTTTCATGAAATAATACGTTTTGCTTCTTTACACTGTATTTTATCTGTATGGACAATAAACACAAGCCCTACCGTAGTTGATGACAGTATCAAGTTGTGGGTGGGGATGCACAGCCTATGAGATAAGAGCTAAGCAGAAGACAAACTGTTTCCCAGGCTCCTCCTAGAGGAAGCAGAGACCTTGGTAATGACTTGTTGATAATGGAGAGAAGGAAAAATAAAGACACTGAGAGTGAAAGAGAAATAGCCTATGAAAAGGTGCCCAGAGCTATGGCCCTGAAAATTGTTATTGCTGTTATGACAGGAAAACAGAATATCTGAGCTCAGCTTCAGACGTATTCAATACCTTTAAGCCACTCGTTTCCACTGGGGACACTTACGGTTCTTTTTTGAAATGAAGGGTTGGGGGACGCCTGGGTGGCTCAGTTGGTTAAGCAGCTGCCTTCGGCTCAGGTCATGATCCCGGCGTCCTGGGATCGAGTCCCACATCGGGCTCCTTGAGTGAGAGGGAAGGAGGCTCCCCGCTGAGCAGAGAGCCCAATGAGGGACTCGATCCCAGGACCCCGAGATCAGGACCCGAGCGGAAGGCAGCGGCTTAACCCACTGAGCCACCCAGGCGCCCCTTTGCCTTGTAATTTAAGTGGTATTACTAAATGTTTTATATCCCTGGGATGCCTGGGTGGCTCAGTCCATTAAGTGTCTGCTTTCATCTCAGGTCATGATCCCAGGGTTCTGGGATGGAGCTCTGTGTCAGGCTCCCTACTTAGCGGGGAATCTTCTCCCTCTCCCTCTGCTCCTCCCCCTACCAGTGCTTTCTTGCTCATCCACTTTGTCTCAAATAAATAAAAATCTAATAAAAATAAAAATAAATGTTTTATATCCCTTAATTGAAAGTTTGCAGTTGTTTCCTTATAAATCACTTTGAATTAAAATATAGTTATTTTAGAGTTATGAACACTTCATCACAGAATAATCACCTTTTATATTTTATAATTAGAGCTATCATTTTAAATCTCAAAACTAGTATTGCTCCTATATGTGACCCATTTTAAAAACACTTCATGTAAGATACTGGTAACACATGAAGAATATTTTTCTAACCAAATATGATGTGAGATGCCGTTGTATAATCTCCTTTCAAATGTTATTAGCACATTCATCACAGTTAACAGTATGCCTTTGTTAAATACTGTAGGAATTGGTTTATCATCTAAAGACATTCAGAATAAGCACATGTTGCATTAAATGACTCTTATTTAAAATGGGTTTGGTTAGATTTTGAAACAGTGAAGTGTCTCATGCTTCTAATGAAAGCGTTCTCTTTTTTCTTTCAGATTTTCCTTAGAAGGAGCCATTTTTAAACAGTGTTTTCTGATTTCAGGCCCAGGGTCTCCAGCTTGATTGATGCAATATGTTTTTAGAAGAGTGGTTGATTATGTTGTGAGGCCAGATGTTTACACAGTCTTGGCTGGCTTTTAATTTTCAGGCTCACCTTTCCCAAGGCAACACAACTTCCTAATGATTGATTGAGAGCTCTTTCTGAGGGCTTAGAGTTTCCCTAGTAATTCGGTTCATGGCAGGGCAGCAGAATGCTGAGGCACCCACTTCACTGAATTTAAGGCAAAACTTTGCTTTTTAAAATGAGGTGGCCATTTAAACAGAGCAAACAAAAAACAAAAACAGGCTCATAAATACGGAGAACAAACTGGTGGTTGTGAGAGGGAAAGGAGTGGGGGAGGGGCTGGAAGAAAGAGGTGAAGGGGGTTAAGAGGTGCAAAAGAAATGAATGGATGTATGGATAGATGGACGGATGGACAAATGGACGGGTGGGTAGGCTGGCCAGCTTCCACCTGTTCAGGTCTCTTTTGGAATTAAATGTGCATGTAATTTGCCACATCAAGTAAAAAAGGAACAAAACCTTTCCTATGTAACAGAGAATTCTTGAAATTCACTTAGAATCCTAGGACAGCTTATTGACTTATTGCAGGAGATGTCAGGAATCTACTTCTTTTCTTTTCATATTTTCTTACTCTTTGGCTGAAAAATACAAATACTCTTCAACTTTAGGCAAAGATTAATGACTGTAGCTGGGAATTGGAAAAGCTAGATTAACAGCTCCTCAAATCAGGGCGCCTGGGTGGCTCAGTGGGTTAAGCCTCTGCCTTCTGCTCATGTCATGATCTCAGGGTCCTGGGATCGAGCCCCACATCAGGCTCTCTGCTTTGCGGGGAGCCTGCTTCCCCCTCTCTCTCTGCCTGCCTCTCTGCCTACTTTTGATCTCTCTGTCAAATAAATAAATAAAATCTTTAAAAAAATAAATAAAAAATAAAAGCTCCTCAAATTAATATCACAATTTTAAGATGGAGAACAATGCAAGATAAACAGGGAAAGTTCACAAAATAGGGAATTTATTTAGTAGATATGTGGGGTTTTTTTTAAAGATTTTATTTATTTGACAGAGAGATAGTGAGAGAGGGATCACAAGCAGGGGGAGTAGGAGACGGAGAAGCAGGTTTTTTGCTGAGCCGGGAGCTGGATGTGAGACTTGATCCCAGGACTCTGTGATCACAACATGAGCGAAGGCAGACACTTAATGACTGAGCCACCCAGGGGCCCCAATATGTGATTATTTTAAATTATTCAACAGAAGAATGGTTGAAGAATATTCACAGTTAGTAGAAAGAAGAGGGTTACAGAGGACACCTGGGTGGCTCAGTTGGTGAAGCATCTGCTTTCGATTCAGGTCATCATCTTGGGGTCCTGGGGTGGAGTCCTGCATCAGGTTCCATGCTCCACAGTGGGGGGAGGGTCTGCTTCTCCCTCTCCTCTGTCCCTTTCCTCCACTCATGCTCTCTCTCTCTCAAATAAATAAATAAAATCTCAAAAGAAAAAAAAAAAAGAAGAAAAAGAGGGGGTTACAGAACCCACATCCCAAACCAGCCTCACTCTGGCCTGGTGGGCCCTACGTTCACACTGGTTTTGCAGTTCCCAGACCTGACATAACTGCCTTCCAGAAGAGCCTTCTCACCAGCGATTCCTTTTCTTCCCTTATTTTCTTCAAGTTTCAGCTTTAACATCACTTCTTGACCTCTGGGACTAGGTTGGACGTTGTTTGCTTTAGGCACTACTAGTTGGCCGCTAAAACAATAGTGGGAGGTAGGCAGGTTAGGTAGTTATTAACCTCATTTAGAGACGAGACAAAGGAGGACACTGAGGCCCAGAGCAATTCGTTGATTTACCCGAGATCACACAACTCCTACAGTGAGTGATAAAACTTGATGAAACATCTTCTGAGGCTACTACAGCAAGTCTTTGAAATTAGCCAAATGGTTCTTCTCATTCACAATACTTCCCAAGTAAGGTCCTCGAAACTTCTAAAAAGAAACAAATCTAAGGGGAGTTTTGTAAAAAAGATTTTATTTATTTATCAGAGAGAGACAGAGATCATGAGCAGGGTGTGAAGGGGGAGGGGAGGGGTAGAGGGAGAAGCAGACTCCCTGCTGAGCAGGGAGCCCAGTGGGGCCTCAATCCCAGGACCCTAAGATCATGACTTGAGCTGAAGGCAGATGCTTAACCGACTGAGCCACCCAGGTGCCCCTAAGGGGATTATTGTAGTTTAATTCAACAGTTTATATTTGGGTTAGGAGCAAAATAATGATATCATAACTGTATAACTGAAATACAAGTTTCCCAAAGAGTTGGGATAAGAGGAAGGGATTTAAGAGTGAGTGAGTGAGTGAGTGAGTGAGTAACTATAGTTAATTCATTAACATTGAACTCTTGGCCAACAGCACTCCATCATGTCTGAATGAAACTTACCTAATACACACATAAGACACACCATAGCCTTCTTGCACTAGGAACACGAGACAGCACCTCAGCATGATGCTTGAGGGCCATTTTAAACAGAGAAAGCACCAACAAAAGAGTACAAAATTGAAAAACAAAACAAAACATGGCACTAAATAGACCACAAAAGGGACACTTATGTACAATGTGAGAGCTGAAGCAATGTGAGTGTCACTTTGCTTGACCTCAGCTGGGAATGCGCACGTCAGACAACTCACATTTGTTGCTGCTCTGTGCACGTCCTCGAATGACCATGAAGGCATGGTGAGTATTGATTTTGGAAATCCAAATAAATTTTAATGAGCAGAGGAATTTGCAGATATGGAGCCTACAAATAATGAGGATTGACTTTTTAATCTAGCAGAAAGGCAAATGATTCCTATCCAATGGAACAGAACCCCATAGGTTATGATATATGGTCCTGCCAGAGTCAATTTTATACTTAAGACAGAAATCAATTAGATTACCTATATAAATCTAGTTTCTCAACTGCCCTTCGAACTGGTTTTAATATCCTACTGGTTCCCTCACTAGTTAACAAGTTATATAGGGGAGCCTGGGTAGCTCAGTCAGTTAGGTAACTGACTCTTGGTTGTGGTTCAGGTCATGATCTCATCGGTCTTTGAGATCCAGCCCCACATGCAGCTGTGTGTTCAGTGGGAGTCGCTGCTTGATTCTCTCCCTCCACCCCTCCCCTCACTCACGCGTGCTCTCTCTAAAATAAATAAATAAATCTAAAAAAAAAAAGTTAAATGAAATTTTTGATATGGGTTAATTTTTTAATTTATTTGAGTTTTTTTTTTACAATTTGAAAATTGTACTATCTCCATTTCCAGAAACTAAAACACTGAGAAAATATACCCATAACTACTAAATGAGGAGATGAACTACAAGAGTTCTAAGGTCCTTGCTTTCAGGTCTGAATTCTGCAATTTTAAGGGACTGAATGGCTTCCAAAAGGAACAGGTAAGGGATAATTCAGAACTATTTAAACCATATTGATTGCAGTAAGATTTGTTAAATATTTTCATTTTAGTTAACATTTTCTAACCCTACTCTTTATGAGGACACTATCAGAAAAGAAAAAAATTCTCTTAAAGTCCAAATGGAAATAAGCCATCTAAATAATCTACAGAGAGTATCAAAGATAAGTCAAACCATTGTCTGGTAAAAGGTAACACTTTTTTCAATCTTAATAATAGAGGTTATATTTAGTAGCCTTAGAAACAATTATGTATTCGTCGTAGGTTTTCTGCCATTTGTGACTTTAATAATTAGTTTATCATATAAATCTACTATAGTGTCCCCCACTGAATTAATGAAGGAAAATGAAATTACGCTGATTGGTTCTTTCTTTTAGTTTTAATTGCCAGGCAGCTTAGAGTGAAATTTGAAGCTCAACTGTAACAACTATATAGTTTTTCTAAGACCTGTGCCTTTGTAAGCCTTTTCCTCTTCCTAATCTTATTAATAATTTATATAACTTACTTATAAATTGACATAAATGCATTGTAGTGTAGTATATATTCATAAATTACAGAGTTATTACTATTTACAATTTTCTCAATCCCGACTTTCTACCTCCTATTTCTTTTTTTTTTTTTTAAGATTTTTTTTTTATTTATTTATTTGACAGACAAAGATCACAAGTAGGCAGAGAGGCAGGCAGCGAGAGAGAGGAGGAAGCAGGCTCCCTGCAGAGCAGAGAGCCCAATGTGGGGCTAGATCCCAGGACCCTGGGATCATGACCTGAGCCGAAGGCAGAGGCTTAACCCACTGAGCCACCCAGGCGCCCCTCTACCTCCTATTTCTATTTTACGTTTTCATTTTATGTATCTTTTGTTGTCAGCCAGACAATTCTGGAATTAGAAGGGAAAACATCTTCTTTTTTGTGGAAGGAGGCAGAATGTACACAGGAAAATAGCAAATAAAGGAAATAAATAAAGGAAAGCGTTAGATTTTCATTTGGAGAGAAAGAGAATGAGCCATTATTTTCCTGCAGGCAGAACTAGGTCTATGACTTCTTCTGTATGTGGACATCATGGTTTTATTATCATGAACTGGGGGTGGCCTTGAAAGATAACTGGTTAATGGGGCGCCTAGGTGGTACAGTCCGTTAAGCCTCAGCTTTTCATTTCAGGTCAGGTCATGATCTCAGGATCGTGAGACCCAGCCCTGCATCAGGCTCTTCATTCAGCATGGAACATGGAGACTGCTTATGGTTCTCTCTCTTCCTCTGCTCCTCCCTCCCACCCCAACTCACACTCTCTCTCTTGCTGAAAAAAAAGTAAAAAAATAGGTAACTGGCTTACTAGCTCATTATCGCTAGAAAAAGAGCTTCAGAACAACACCTTCTTATACTTCACATGATAAAAAATAGAAACCAAAAAGTCTCACCATTTTTTAGGGGGAGGAAGGTAAGATGCCTTATATCTCAAGACTAACTTCACACACTGAGGCCAGAAAAATCAAATCCCAGATTATACTTTTTATTTTTTTAAAGATTTTTATTTATTTACTTGACAGAGAGAGATCACAAGTAGGAAGAGAGGCAGGCAGAGAGAGGGGGAAGCAGGCTCCCCACTGAACAGAGAGCCCGATGCGGAGCTCGATCCCAGAACCCCGGGATCATGACCTGAGCCGAAGGCAGAGGCATTAACTCACTGAGCCACCCAGGCTCCCCTATACTTTTTTTTTTAAGATTTTATTTGTCAGAGAGAAAGAGCACAAGCAAGGGGAGTGGCAGGCAGAGGGAGAAGCAGGTTTCCCCATTGAGCAAGGAGCCTGATGCCAGCGTGATCCCAGGATTTTGGGATCATGATGGGAGCCCCAGGCATATGCTTAACGACTGAGCCACCCAGGTGCCCCTAAGATTTTATTTATTGATTGATTTGTCAGAGAGAGAGAGATTGATTGAGAGAGAGATGTTTAACTGACTGAGCCACTCAGGCAGAGAGAGAGATGTTTGACTGAGCCACTCAGGCATCCCGAAACGACCTTTTAAAGAAGCAACTAATGAAAGTAAGTTCATTTTATCCTATGTTGAACAAAATTAGGTTGTGATTGAAACTATGCATGAAGTCTTAGAATGAACTGAGTCTTTTTTTTATTAAAAGATTTTATTTATTTATTTGTCAGAGAGAGAGAGAGAGAGAGAGAGATCACAAGTAGGCAGAGAGGCAGGCAGAGACAGAGGGAGAAGCAGGTTCCCTGCCAAGGAAGGAGCCCGATGTGGGACTCAATCCCAGGACGCTGGGATCATGACCTGAGCCGAAGGCAGCCGCTTAACCAACTGAGCCACCCAGGCGTCCCATGAACTGAGTCTTGACTTTGTTTTGGAGCAGTTGATGGAAGAAAATATACTCAATACTTGCAAGCATGATTAAAAAGATGATTCATCATAGGGGTGCCTGGGTGGCTCAGTGGGTTAAAGCCCCTGCCTTCGGCTTAGGTCATGATCCCAGGGTCCTGGCCTGGGATCGAGCCCTCGCATCCGGCTCTCTGCACAGCAGGAAGCCTGCTTTCCCCTCTCTCTGCCTGCCTCTCTGCCTACTTGTGATCTCTGTCAAATAAATAAATAAAATCTTAAAAAAAAAAAAAGATGGTTCATCACTTTATTCATTAAAGCATTCTTTTTAAAAAGCCAACTGGGCTGCTTCTCCCTCTCACTCTGCCTGCGGGTCTGCCTACTTGTAGTCTATCTCTATCTCTCTGTCAAATAAATAAAATCTTCAAAAATAATAATAATAAAAATGCCTACTGTGTTATGATTCTCATCTCATTTCTTTAATTAGCAAGTTTAATCTTCTTAAACTTTGTCAGATCCTCATTATCAAAAATATTGGCTATCTGAAAAATTAGAGGGAACAAAGTAATAATCTTTATTTCTCAGGACTAGTTTTACAAAAACAGACCTCATGTAATTCTGCCATCTTTTACCAGAACTTTTACAACTTCAGTTTTCAGTTTGCATTGTGTTCCCATTATTTTAGCAGAAGGTTCCCATATCTAAAAATCAGGTAGAGATGACTGACCAAGTTGTAAATGCCATGGGTAAGGAAAGGCCATAGTGTTAACTATGTGGGAGTTTGAGCAGTCATTTCATTAGTGAATATTTTCATGAAATAATACGTTTTGCTTCTTTACACTGTATTTTATCTGTATGGACAATAAACACAAGCCCTACCGTAGTTGATGACAGTATCAAGTTGTGGGTGGGGATGCACAGCCTATGAGATAAGAGCTAAGCAGAAGACAAACTGTTTCCCAGGCTCCTCCTAGAGGAAGCAGAGACCTTGGTAATGACTTGTTGATAATGGAGAGAAGGAAAAATAAAGACACTGAGAGTGAAAGAGAAATAGCCTATGAAAAGGTGCCCAGAGCTATGGCCCTGAAAATTGTTATTGCTGTTATGACAGGAAAACAGAATATCTGAGCTCAGCTTCAGACGTATTCAATACCTTTAAGCCACTCGTTTCCACTGGGGACACTTACGGTTCTTTTTTGAAATGAAGGGTTGGGGGACGCCTGGGTGGCTCAGTTGGTTAAGCAGCTGCCTTCGGCTCAGGTCATGATCCCGGCGTCCTGGGATCGAGTCCCACATCGGGCTCCTTGCTCATCAGGGAGCCTGCTTCTCCCTCTGCCTCTGCCTGCCATTCTGTCTGCCTGTGCTTGCTCTCTCTCCCTCTCTCTCTCTCTGACAAATAAATAAATAAAATCTTTAAAAAAAAAAAAAAAAAAGAAAAAATGAAATGAAGGGTTGGGCTGCATGATCTCTAGGATTTCTTATGGTTCTAAATTCTGTAATTCTATGACCTGGAAATATGCAATATTTCTAAGGGATGCTCTAGCACATCAGAACATTTAAGAATTGTAATAATCCTGATATTTTCTATGTCAGAAGAGATTGTAGCTGAGGGTTTTGTTTTTTTCTAATATGTATTCATACATTTGGCACTTAACTGTTTCTTCTACCCTTTTTTTTTTTAAGGTTTTATTTATTTATTTGACAGAGAGAATGAGAGAGCACGCAAATAGTGGGGAGAAAAAGGGAGAAGCAGACTCCCTACCGAGCAGGGAGCCTGACGCCAGGCTCAGTCCCAGGACCCTAGGATCATGACCAGAGCTGAAGACAGACACCCAACCATCTGAGCCACCCAGGTGCCCCTGTTTCTTCTATTTTTTTTTTAAGATTTTATTTATTTATTTGAGAGAGAGAGAGTGAGAGAGAATGAGAGAGGAGAAGGTCAGAGGGAGAAGCAGACTCCGCATAGAGCTGGGAGCCCGATGTGGGACTTGATCCTAGGACTGCAGGATCATGACCCAAGCTGAAGGCAGTTGCTTAACCAACAGAGCCATCCAGGTGGCCCAGTTTTTTCTACTTTTAATTGAACTAATTAGTTAGCCCACAGGATGCTTTTATTTGGATTAGGAAAATGCTCCTCCAGTAGCCTGACAAAAATAACAGGAATTTTTTTTTTCCAACATAGGCACTCCTTCCATTGGCTAGTCAAAGAAAAATTATTCCTCTCCTAGGCTCTTCACCTGAAAAGTGTGACCCTATGGTCAATAATCTCATTTTATTTTCTCCCAAATACCTTTTCAAGATCTACGTGAAGTGAACATAAAACAATTAAGATGTCTGAATAGGTATGGGAGACAAACACAAGTGTTAGGAAATCGAGTCAGTTGGGTACTTGGATACGTGTGTTGAGAGAAGAGAGTTCCAACCATTTAAAAACAAGTGGACACCAAAGATCATGGAGAATCATTTGCTTGAGTCTAAAATTGAAGTGTATCTTCGTATCCTGTAAATTGACAGTGTCATCGTATATATGCAACTTTATTATCGTTTTAAAGATTTCTTGATTCCTAGAAACATACAAACTACCAGGAATGAATCATGAAGAAACAGAAATTCTGTGCAGATTGACGACTAGTAAGCAGGTTGAATCAATCATCCAAAACCTCCCAACAAACAAAAGTCCAGGACCAGGTGGCTTCACTGTTGAATTTTACCAAACATTTAAAGAAGAATACAGTCTTTCTCAAACTCTTAAAAAAAAAAAAAAAACCAGTTTCCTGAATTATGTAAGTATGTGAATTAAATGTTTATAATTTCTACAGCAATTTCTACAGCTTGAGTGCCCACTATGGACCAGGCAGATAAACTAAAGAACAGAAAGTCGCCCAGGGCCCACAGCTCATCAGGAACACAGCCACGATGTAAATCCCGGCAGTATAACTCCAAGCGTCTCCTTTGTACGGTGCTGATTTTACCATCTGCAATTAATTTGGCAAGAGAAACAGATTTGGTCTTTTTGTTTCATTTTAATCTCATAATCAAGCAGATGTCATCAAAGAGCGTTTTTTTTTTTTTCAGTCCTCAATGTGCTGAAACTTCAGCACATTAAAAATTAGAGAAGTTTATGTCAATCAAGAGGCTCTTTTCCGCCCTCTCTCTCCTCCCCCTTCCATGAGCTAAGAGGAGCAGAGCAATTTCCAGAACCTGGTCATTCTGTACAAAGGCAGACACCCAGCACAAATGCACTCTGGAACTGAAACTGCAACTGCAACTAAGTGGTTACATTTACAAATCCATAGGAGAGAAGAAAGGATACAGTATAGCAGGCTAAGATTTCTTTTCAAGCATGGGACTCAAAGGTCAACCATGGGTAATTAGGGAAAAAAATTATTACCCTGTTTTCAAAACAGAGAAACCAAAGGGACTGGATTTGCCTTTACAACTTAAAACACAGCTGCTCAGCATGACTCTCTCTCATTCTGTTAGAATAAAGAAATTAAATCCATCAAATAATTTGTGTTTAAAAGTTGCTTGGAGAAGAAATTGGGTTGGTTAAGGGCACAATGGAGCTCTCTGTATTATCTTTGTAATTTCCTGTAAGTCTATAATTATTCCAAAATAATTTTTTTTAACATTCCTTCAGTATGGGTAATGGACTTTTAACCTTGGAAAGAATTACTGTTACATTCTTGAATTTAGCAGAAGAATAGGGAAAGTCAGACCTTTGTCATTTTCAATGAGTATATTTGTGTCCGTCCATGGAGGGTCCCCTCTTCCAAATTGGAGGCAGCAAGTAGAAAAAATTGATAGAATGTTTGATCAAAAAATATGCTCCTTCCTTTTCCAACTCAAGACTTGAAATCAGAAGCAGTATTCAAGGAACAAATCCTATATATTTTGCTTTTATTTAAATTTTTTTCCCTAATGATAGAAATAATACATGTTGAGGGGCACCTGGGTGGCACAGTCAGTTAAGCCTCTGCCTTTGGCTCAGGTCATGATCCTGGGACCCTGGGATGGGCTCCCTGCTTAGCAGGGAACCTGCTTCTTCCTCTCCCTCTGCCTGCCCCTCCCCCTGCTTGTGCGCTCTCTCACTCAAATAAATAAATAAATAGATGATCTTTTAAAAAAGAGAGAGAAATAATACATGTTCACTACAAAAATATGACAAAGAATGAAAGTCATAAATAAGTTAATTGAAATTTCTCACACTTTAAAAATGAACAATACTATTGATATTTTGATATATATCTTTTCATTTATTTCTACTTGTAAATAGTTTTTTTTTTTTTAATTTATTTGACAGAGAGCAATCACAAATAGGCAGAGAGGCAGGTGGGGTGGGGGCCTGGGAAGCAGGCTCTCCGCTGAGCAGAGAGCCGGATGTGGGGCTCAATCCCAGGACCCTGAGACCATGACCCCAGCCAAAGGCAGAGGCCCAACCCATTGATCCACCCAGGCGCCCCATGAATAGTTTTGAATATGATTTGGGTCATACTCCATTTTTATTTACTTTTGCATTTGGTATAAAATTTGGCATATTATGAACTTTTCCCAACTCAAAAATAAGATTTTGTTGGCTGCATATTATTCTATTATTTGGCTACATCATAATCTAGTCCATCATTTCATTATTATGTTGAATATTTAAGTTATTTAAAATTTTTCATGAATATAAATAATGGCACAAAATTTTTCAGTCATCAATCTTTCTGTGCATCTTTGATTGTGTATTTTACATAAATTCTTAGAATTGGTATCATTGGGTAAAAGAGTTTTAGTGTTTTCATATTGCCAAATTCTCCTGCAAAAAGGCTATACTAACAAATACCCACCTGAACTTGAAATTCTGCAAACGATGGCCTCTCCCTTTGATTTTCTCAAAGCCTATTTTACATGTCCAAATCACAGCTTTTTCAAGAGACTAGTACTAGGTCACCCTAAGGTCAGCTATACTGACTAGGAAAGAACTTTTTTTTTTTTTAAGATTTTATTTATTTATTTGACAGAAAGATAGTAGAGAGCAGGAACACAAGCAGGGGGAGTGGGAGAGGGAGAAGTAGGCTTTCAGCCAAGCAGAGAGCCTGATGTGGGGCTTCATCTCAGGACCCTGGGATCATGACCTGAGCTGAAGTCAGGTGATTAATGACTGAGCCACCCAGGCACCACAGGAACTTCTAATTCTATGCTGCCATTCCTCAGCCTCAGTATAGTGCAAGCGGAAAAGATGCCATCACTTCCAGAACATTCTTGCAACCATATTACATTAGTAAGTGGTGCCATTTCTCAAACCCATGTTAGTCCATATTATTCCTGGATGCTCAGGAATCTCAAGTAACTAAGACAGGTGAAAAGAGAGAGGAAAAAAATTATTTCCCAATGTTAAAGATCTTAGAATCCTCATGGAAAGGACTTTATTTATCAGGGCTTCTCTAATTTTAGTGTACCTAAGAAATGGGATCTTTCTTTTAATTGAGGTACAGTTGACATATATTACATTAGTTTCTGGTGTACAACATAATTATTCAATATTTGTATATAGTGTGAAATGATCACCACAATAAGTCTAGTTACCATCCATCACCATACATAGAGAATTTTTTCTTGTGATGAGAACTTTTAAGATCTATTCTCTTGGGGCGCCTGGGTGGCTCAGTGGGTTAAGCCGCTGCCTTCGGCTCAGGTCATGATCCCAGGTCCTGGGTTCAAGCCCCACATCGGGCTTTCTGCTCAGCAGGGAGCCTGCTTCCTCCTCTCTCTCTGCCTGCCTCTCTGCCTACTTGTGATTTCTCTCTGTCAAATAAATAAATAAAATCTTTAAAAAAAAGGGGATTTCAGAAAACTTACATACTTAGCCCCTGTCCTCAAAGACTTCATAATCTTATTTGCAAATGGAGTATGCATCCTCTTGATAAGACAACAGAGTATGGGTTAAGAGCAAAATGTGGGGGCGCCTGGGTGGCTCAATTGTTAAGCATCTGCCTTGGGCTCAGGTCATGATCCCAGGGTCCTGGTTCAAGCCCCACATCGGGCTTTCTGCTCAGCAGGGAGCCTGCTTCCTCCTCTCTCTCTGCCTGCCTCTCTGCCTACTTGTGATTTCTCTCTGTCAAATAAATAAATAAATAAATAAATAAATAAAAAATCTAAAAAAAAAAAAGATCTATTCTCTTAAAAACTTTCAAATATGCAACAGAGTATTATTGACTTTAGTTGTCATGATGTACATTATATCTGCATGATATATTTATTTTATAACTGGAAGTTTGTGTTTTCACTCATTTCACCAACCCCCACCCCCCATCTCTGCCAATTTGCTCTATCTATGAGCTTGGTTTGTTTGTTTGTTTGTCTCTAAAGATTCTACATATAAGTAAGATTATAAAGTATTTGTCTTTCTCTTTCTGACTTATTTCACTTAGCATAAGGCCCTCAAGTTCCATTCATGCTGTTGCACATGGCAAGATCTCACTCTTTTTTTATGGCTGAATAATATTCTATTTTGTATATATATATATCACATCTTTCTTATCCGTTCATCTTTGATTCCACATTGGGCTCCCTGATCAGCGGGGAGCCTGCTTCTCCCTCTGCCTGTCACTCCCCCTGCTTGTGCTTGTGCACTCTCTCTCCCTCTGACAAATAAATAAATAAAATCTTAAAAAAAAGAAAAGGAAATTGTCCTTGAAAAATATGAAAAATTTCCTCTGTTTTGAAAGACAAAATAGCTAATCTCTTACTATATGCTGGATAACACTGTTTCTTTTCATTGTCTTTTCATTGTCTTATTTCTGAAAGATAGTACAAGATGGACAGATTCAGGGAGAAGTGAGCTTGACTTCTATTTGATTTCCAGTGGCTTTGTTGCTTTAAATTAATATAGGCATTGCTCCCTGACTCAGTGAATGTACTATCCACTAATAAAACTCATTCAAGAAATTGGAAAATAAAGGCGCCTGGGCGCTCAGTCAGTTGTGTCTGCCTTAGGCTCAGATCATGATCTCAGGGTCTGAGATCGAGCCCCACATCAGTCTCTCCACTCAGTGAGGAGTCTACTTCTCCCTCTCCCTCTGCTGTTCCTCCTGCTTGCGCTCTCTTTGCTTGCATGCTCTCTCAAATAAATGAATAAAATCTAAAAAAAAAAAAAAAAATGGAAAAAAAACCCTATTCTTCTGCTCTTTCTTTTCTCAAACACCTTTAACTTATTTTTCTGCAAACCTCAGACTTTCAGAAAAAAACTTTCTCTTTTCATTCATTAACCTCTGTTCACTCCATTTCATCTTGATAGCTTTTGTGTGTGTGTGTGTGTGTATACAAGTGGGATTGGTCTAGGTAGAAGGAATCTTCTTTTTACTTACAATAACTTGCAGAAGAGAGGGGAAGTGAGTCAATTACTTTTACATAGATTTTTTTAAAAAGCTCAGAAAGATATTTGTCAAAGTCACACAGCTCATAAGTGAGAGGCACTATCTGAACTTAGTTTTCTTTTTTCTTTTTTTTTTTTTTTTTTAAGATTTTATTTATTTTTACTTGAGAGAGAGAGAGCACAGGCAGGGGGAACAAGAAAGGGAAAAGCAGCCTCCCCGCTGAGCAAGGAGCCTAATGCAGGGTTCTATCCCAGGACCCTGGGATCATGACCTGCGCCAGAGGCAGATGCTCCACCAACTGAGCCCCCAGACCAAGAGTTTTCTAATCTCATGTATAGCTTCATGTTCTCTCAAGCATGCCATGCTTACTCTCAAATCAGAGAGATAAAAGAAGCACACAGATTACTACAATTTAAGCCAAAGTGAGTAGTAGTGATGTAAGTACACAAGAGGGGTATAAATCAGGTCCTGAAAAGATCAGAAACAGGGAAAGATTTTTTTTCAATTGGTAGGATCAAGTGTGGCTCTGTGGGTGCATCTCTGTGTGAGGTGAGGCACTCTAGTTGGTGAGAAAGCATGAGAAAAATGGGAAATCCCAGGACTTCTTCTCAGAAGTAGAAAGAGCCAAGTTTCAGTGGAAAATACCACGGAGATAGAAGCTGGAAAGGACAGGTTTGGGCCAGATAATGGAAGATTACACATACCAGGTGAGGCAGAAGTGTATAATTCAGTAAACAAACTGAAATTGTTGTAGATTCTTATCCAAAAAGTCACTTAAGCAGAGCTGAGCTTTAGGAAAATAAATTTAGTAGTATATTGGATGGATTGAGACAGTAAATGTCAGAAGCTCTGTTTGGTGCCATGAAGGAGCCAAAGGTGGTTCAGACTTGGTTTATATATTAAGACTCTTCTTACACAATTACTTTTTACACAATTACACAAATAACTTCAATAAGAGGCAGAACTTAATAACTGTCATTGAAATGTGCAAAATGACATGGTAGTTGTAGGTTGAGGATGAAGAGGATCTGGAAAGCTATTACGTTTTTAGTTGGTCTAGGATAGATTTTTTGACAATCATTGTCAATGAGGATAAAAAAACAGATCTGATTTCATGGAAAACATTTCAATCAGGGACATTTGTTCATTTATTTTTAAGATATTATTTATTTATGTGACAGAGAGAGAGCACAAATAGCAGAGAAGGAGGCAGAGAGGGGAGAAGCAGGCTCCTACTGAGCAGAGAGCTGGATGCAGGGCTTGATCCTAGGACCCTGGGACCATGACCTGAGCTGAAAGCAGAGGCTTAACCCACTGAGCCACCCAGGCACCTCACAATCAGGGACATTTAAACTTCTTTGAAATTTATATTTCAGCTCACATGTGGACCCAAACAATTAGCACACCATCCCAAACCAAGCAATTTCTTCCAAATACTAATACTCAAAGTCATTTTTAAAAATTATATATTATTTAGGTATGCAAAAAGGCAAAGTTAAGAGTTTGGTGTTTAACATAAAAAAGAACAAATCTACAGTAAGTTTTATTTTTAGAGCTACTGCTTTATCAACTAGACCAAGATGAAACAGTTACTCATTAGATGACAAGGTTCTTTTTTTCTCCTTAAATTCATTTCTGAGTTAATACAAATCTGACTCATTGTCACCAAAGAGGAACCTTGCAGAGACGCGTGCAGCTGCCCCACAGTCAGTCTTTACAGAAGATATACTTATCTTCAAGTAAAGCTAATAATGTAAAGGCTAGTTAATTGAATTCTGGGTTTGATTATAACTAAGTCCGATTTTTTAAATTAACAAGTTGGACTAGAATTTTCTTTGAAAAAATGAGATTTTAAAAATGAGGGAATCAATCGTGTTACTTGAGAAGATGCAAGTTCCAAAACACTGACTCATGTGCAATGAGAAAGTCCATGAAATTCTCAGAAAGCAAGATGGAGCATTATAAATATCTGTAAAGAGCAATAATGCTACTTTGCAGAAAAGGTAGGATTAATGTCATTCTTATTCAAAGCTTTTAAGCTAGGAAATCTATCTGACAGAAGGGATAAGAGCTCAAGTTTATTTCAGTTAAAGCAAAACAGGAAGAGCAATAAGTAGCTAATCCTGATAAGGGAGGGCCAAAAAGGAGCAGCAAAGAAATTGATATTCCCAAAAGAATTTGTGAAGTCTCTGGGGTTTGGTAAGTGTTGGGGCAAGTTGGATGAGGGTGGAGTGGTTCAATTCTCCACCTGCCAGGTTTTTATTTACGTGCTATGACTGAAGAGAGAGAAAAACTTCTGAGGTATTCATTAGCAAGAGGTTTTGCCCTGATTTATCTAGAAGGAAATAGAACATTCAAAATGAAACCTAAGTGAAAGCAGTTGTGTTACTGCTTGGAGGGTAGGCTCCTAAAAGCAGGGACAGAACACAACCAAGTATTAAGCCAGGAAGTTCTGGCTCCATATGTGAGCCCCGCCATTTATTGGATGCCTGATTGGCTGTAGGAGGGTCTTAGAGGCTAGGGTATTGCAGAAGGTGGGACATGTTTAGGAGATAATTTGCATAACATCTGTTTAAACCTTTTGTTCTAGATTGCACAGTTACCTGGGTAGCTTTTTCTTTCATAATTCTTTTTAAACATATAATGTATTATTAGCCCCAGGGGCCGGGGTAGCTTTAAGGGCTGTTGGAATTGGGGCTGAGGGAGGCAAAGAAGCATGCCCAACCCCTGATAACCTTTGGCAAGATTTTGCTCTCTCTGAGCCTCCTTTGCATCATGAGAATAGATATATCTCCTCATAAATCAGTTGTCAATAGTCAGTGAGGTAGATAATGTGAAATCTAGTCTCCTGAATACCCAATAAATATAAACCTAAAATATATCAAAGGGGAAATACTGTATTATGACATCTGTTCAAAGACAGTTGTTTTGATTAAGAAAAGTCTTAACCCTGCCTTGTTCCTAAAGCATTTTAGACATGTTTTCTCAATATTTTGTTCCAGTGGTTGATTCCCTCCCCCCCCCAAATGTACTTTAAAAGGAGGAAAGCAGTTTTGTTTAAACCATCAATAACCTGCTAATATTCTGGCTCAAATCAAAGAGCTGGGCTTTCCCACAGAGCCCTTAAAAACAGGTGATGATATCATTCCCATTAGACCACTTAGCACAGGCTATGAGAACAGAAGCTGGCTTCTGCCGGGTAGTTTTCTCCCATGCTTGGTCCCTGAGGAGAGTGAATTGCTCCAGAAGCCCTTATCAGTCTCTGTCATTAAGACAGCAAAGTGTTAGAGCAGCCCTCTTGCCCCTCCCCACATCACGTTATGAACCAAAATGACATCAAAAAGACATGTAAGCTGCGAAGGTAGCTCATATGTGACCGCAGATGAAGGAAAAGTGTAAAAACTGTTCCAAGCCCTAGAACTTGTGCCTTACTTCCACCCTAGCTTGACCACCTCACCTGTCAGGAGAAGACTCCAGTTCCTAGAAGCATTAATGTTGAATCAAGCATTTTGTTAGCCTGATTCAATTCATTCCTAAATAGCTATGAAGCTATCTTTTCTTTTTTTAATTTATTTTTATTTGAATTCAATTAATTAACATATAGTGTGTAAGGGCCTACTTAGCCAGAGTGACTCCATCTCGGTTAAATAGCAATTTTGTCGTTTGTACAGTAAACTTAAACTGACCCTGCCCCCCACCCCCACCCCAAGGAACTTACTTAGAAGCAAGTCTGGGAAACAAGTAAAATATGGTCGACCAGTTCCTGATAACAGAGCCTAAATACAAGGACGGGTCAGGTCAGGTGGAGATAACAGAGCCCAGAATACAAGGACGAGTCAGGCCAGGTAGAGACATCCAGTCAGTAAAGCACACATACTATCTCCCTAACCACCAAAGAATGTAAACCCCGCCTTTTGGGCGCCAAACTAGGGCACCAATTCTGACCAGAGTGACAGGCTAGTTCAAATAGCTACTATAGAATAAATTGTAATTCAATTGGCCACCTGCGTGTGACCTAACATGACTATGCAACTTTCTCTGTGTGTTACAATCTCATTGGCCAGGCTCAATTACATGGCCTTTGCTCTATAAAAGCTAGTCTGTGAGGCTGGGGGGGGGGGTCGCTCTCTCCCTAAGAGACGGCCACGGCTGGTTGGTTTGATTCTCGGTGCTGGCGCGAATTAAAGCTTTGCTTGACCTTCACTTTGTATCAATCTCGCTCCTTTGATCACTGACCCTATCATAGTGTATTATTAGTTTCAGAGGTAGAGTTCAATGATTCATCAGTTGCTTATAATACCCAGTGTTTATTACATCATGTGCCCTCCTTAATGTCTATCACCCAGTTACCGCATCCCCCCCCTTCCCTCTCCAGCAACCCTGTTTGTTTCCTATAGTTAAGAGTCTCTTATGTTTTATCTCCCTCTCTGATTTCATCTCATTTTATTTTTCCTCCTTCCTCTATGATCCTCTGTTTTGTTTTCTAAATTCCACATATGAGCGATATCATCTGATAATTGTCCTTCTCTGATTGACTTATTTTGCTTAGCATAATACCCTCTAGTTCCATCCACGTCATTGCAAATAGCAAAATTTCATTATTTTTGATGGCTGAGTAGTATTCCATCTCGTGTGTGTGTGTGTGTGTGTGTGTGTGTGTGTGTGTGTGTGTGTGTATACACATACCACATCTTCTTTATTCACTCATCTGTTGATGGACATCTGCATTCCTTCCATAGTTTGGCTATTGTGGACATTGATCCTATTAACATTGGGGTGCACGTGCCCCTTCAAATCACTACATTTGAATCTTTGGGGTAAATACCCAGTAGTGGAATTTCTGGGTCTTAGGCAGCTCTATTTTTAATGTTTTGAGGAACCTTCATGCTGTTTTCCAGAGTGGCTGCACCAGCTTGCATTCCCACCAACAGTGCGGGAGGGTTCCCCTTTCTCTACATCCTTGCCAGCATCTGTTGTTTCCTGACTTGCTAATTTAGCCATTCTGACCAGAGTGAGGTGGTATCTCACTGTGGTTTTCATTTGTATTTCCGTGATGCTGAGTGATGTTAAGCATTTTCTCATGTGTCTGATGGGCATTTATATGTCTTTGAGAAATGTCTATTCATGTCTTCTGCCCATTTCTCAATTGGATTATTAGTTCTTTGGGTGTTGAGTTAGTAAGTTCTTTATAGAGTTTAGGTACTAGCCCTTGATCTAATATGTTATTTGCAAATATCTTCTCCCATTCTGTCAGCTGACTTTTGGTTTTGTCGACTGTTTACTTTGCTCTACAGTAGTTTTGTTTTGTTTTGTTTTGTTTTTAAATCTAGATGAAGCCCTAATAGTTCATTTTTGCCTCTGTTTCCCTTGCCTTTGGAGATGTGTCTAGCAAGTTGCTGAGGCTGAGGTCACAGAGGTTGCTGCCTGTGTTCTCCTCTAGGATTTTGATGGATTCCTGTCTCAAATTTAGGTCTTTCATCAATTTTGAGTCTATTTTTGTGTATGGTGTAAGGAAATGGTTCAGTTTCATTCTTCTGCATGTGGCTCCAGTTTTCCCAATAACATTTGTTGAAGAGTCTGTCTTTTTCCCACTGGATATTCTTTCTGCCTTGTTGGAGATTAGTTGACCATAGAGTTGAGGGTCCATTTCTGGGTTCTCTATTCTGTTCCATTGATCTATGTGTCTATTTTAGGCCAGTACCATACTGTCTTGATGGTTATAGCTTTATAATAGAGCTTGAAGTCTGGGATTTTGATGCCACCAGTTTTGGTTTACTTTTTCAACATTCTTTTGGCTATTTGGGGTCTTTTCTGGTTCCATACAAATTTTAGGATTATTTGTTCCAGCTCTGTGAAAAAAGTTGATGGTATTTTGATAGGGATTGCATTGAATGTATAGATTACTCTAGGCAGCATAGACATTTTAACAATATTTGTTCTTCCAATCCATGGGCATGGAATGTTTTTTCATTTCCTTGTGTCTTCTTCAATTTCTTTCATGAATGTTCTATAGTTCTGAGTACAGATCCCTTGCCTCTTTGGTTAGGTTTATTCCTAGGTATCTGATGGTTTTGGGTGCCGACTCCTTAATTTCTCTTTCTTTCATCTCACTGCTAGAGTATAGAAATATAACTGATTTCTGTGCATTTATTTTATATCTTGCCACTTTGCTGAATTCCTATATGAGTTCTAGCAATTTTGAGGTGGAGTCTTTTGGGTTTTTCACATAGAGTGTTATGTCATCTGCAAAGAGTGAGAGTTTGACTTCCTTTTTGCCCATTCAGATGCCTTTTATTTCTTTTTGTTGTCTGATTGCTGAGGCTAGGACTTCTAGTACTATGTTGAGCAGTAGTGGTGATAGTGGACATCACTGCTAAAGATACCTTTTCATCTGTGAACTCATTAAATACTTACAAATGAATGAATGATGCTCCCAGTGACTTATTCTCAGTGCTCTTATTCATTCCTTCATTCCTTGATCAGACATTGATGGGTCCCTACCATGTGCAGGTGCTGTGCTAAGACTATGGACACAGTGATAAGATAGGAGTCCTCCAGCAATGAGATTTTGGCCTAAAATAGTCATGCAATTGTAAACTTCTAGATCATACAAAAGAATATGTTATGCCCTAGATGCTGTAATTATTAGCATAATAATTATACAAGGAGGAAGGTATGAAAATGTAACTTGAATACATCATACACTTGACCTGAACTGAATTATCATTAACTATCATTAACTATTAACTATCATTAATAATTTCACTTGATTTCTTTAGAATTTGCATGGGCTTGTGGAAACAGGATTTGGATATTTGGTCCACTTAGAGAAGATGGCTAAGGGAGCTGGAACTCATAAATCCATTTTCGGCAGAGCAAGATCAAAGTCATCCCTTAATCTTAGAGATTTGTTCTAAAGAACCAGCTCATTAATATTTGTTTTGAGTGATGTTTCTACCACCAAATAAAAATGTTTAAAGCAATAATTAGTTTGTATATCTCCTTTTCCTTGTCTGTCTTTTTTTTTTTTTTTTTTTTTTTTTAACCTCCTAAGCAAAGTATGATGTCCAGGCAAAAATGACTTGGTATCAGACCAAAGAAATGTTTCCAACAGAAAATTATTAATGTTATTAAATTATTCTTTTTCAGCTTCCATTGTTAAAGGGAAATGACATATTGTTGACAGCTATCAGAACTCTTAATGCTTTATCGGAAAGTTACTTGAAAAATTACCATATCATTAAACTCAAATCTCAAAAATGTTTCAAAAATCTCTCTAAGAGCTTCTAAGACAGACATACTATCATTGCTACATACTCACTCTTCGTCTCCTAGTATTCAGACATTGGTTAAAGGGGTAATGAGTTTGGGGAAGAAAATGTCCTGAGGCAAATGCAGCATCAGGAAGAGAGATTAACCCCATATCTCAGTTTCTCTCCCCTCTCGAAGGGAGGGATACTAATAGAATCACTTGGAAAGATGTTGGTCTTTATAAGCAAAGGAGACCCATTCCCTAGCTGGATACCTGCCCAGTCCTGGATTTGCTGAGCTGTCCAGGAGGGTCCTCTAAAAAAAAGCCTGGGAGACTGAGAGAGATTGCATCGCATTGCATAGTGGTCGTCCAGGCACAGAAGAGCCAGGACAGTCCTCTTATAATTCTTGGGTCTTGAAGGATACAAAAGGAAAAATGGAAGAGCCAGTTCTGGGAACAGCACTGAGAAAGATAAAAAGGCAAAGAACCTGCTCTCCGAAGAGCAAAAAGACTGAGTGGAGTGAAAAATAGAGCAAAGTAGTAAAAGATGGGCCTGGAGAGTTAGGCTGGAGCCAGATTAAGTAAGGCCTTTCATGCCAGGGCAAGGAAGATATATTCAATTCGGTAAATAATTGGAAACCATTGTATGTTCTTTGAGCCAAAGAGGGATCTAATCAGTGCTGTGTTTCAGGAAAATTAATTTGACAGAAATGCATGGAATGGATCTAGGCAGGAAAAGGCAGGAGATAACATGCATGTGTGATGCTGAAGAAGATTCCAAAATAAAGCACTGTTATGAGATACCACTATACACTTAGTTGAGTGGCAAAATATTTAAAAATACAAAACTGTCAATATCAAGCACTGGCAAGGACTCAAGAGCATCTGGAACTTCCATACATTGCTGGTAAGAATGAAAAATAAACCATCCACTCAGGAAAATGATTTTGCAATTTCTCATAACGTTAAACATACACTAACCATGTAACCCAACAATCCCACTCATGGTATCTACCCTAAAGAAATGAAACATATGTTAATATAAAAACCTGTACATGAGAAACGCCTGGGTGGCTCACCGGTTAAGCATCTGCCTTTGGCTCAGGTCATGATCTCAGGGTCCTGGGACTGAGTCCTGAATTGGGCTCCTTGCTCAGTGAGAAGTCTGCTTCTCCCTCTGCCTCTGCCTGCTGCTCCCCCTGCTTGTGCTCTCTCTCTCTCTCTCTCTCTGACAAATAAATAAATAAAATATTTAAAAATAAAAAACTAAAATAAAAGAAATAAAAACCTGTACATGAGTGTTTATGGAAACTATTCATAATTATGAATTATGAATCCTCAAGCTGGAAAGCATCCCGAATATCCTTGAATAGATGAACAAACTGTCAACTTTCATACCACGGAATGCTACTCAGCAACAAGAGGGAACCGACATTATGGTGAATGAAAGAGGTCAGTCTTAAAAGTTTTACTTACATAAATTCTTGAAAAAAACAAAACTATAGGGATGGAGGACAGATCCAGTGATTGCTGGGGGTTAGGGGAGGGAGGTGAGCTAGAACAGTAACAGGAACAACAACAACAGTAATGGGGTAGCATGAGGAAGTTCTTTGGGGGGTGATGAAACTATTTTGTACACTGATTGTAGAGGTGGTTACATGAATCTGTACTTGTGTCTAAAATCACAGAACCATATATGAAGAGCAAGAGGTCAATTTCACAGTATGTTAATTTTAAAAATTAAAATTAAAAAAAGGAAACAAAGTCAAACAAACAGATTAACAAGGAAAGCAAGATATTTTCCTTTGTTTGAAATATCTATTGGGTAGAGCACATTAGCATAAACAAGCAAAGTCAATGTTAAATGCAAGGAAGGAATGGAAAAGCAGATTCTTAGATTGTGAGTTTCATAGATTAATCCAAGATTAGCAAATATGCTTGTTTGTGGCAGACTGTATTTCCCAAAATGCCTGCAACATTACATGTCAGCCTATCCTGCTACTCCTCCATCAAGAGTTCTGTGTTCCTACCACTTGAATTTGAGATAGCATATACCAAGAGAGTATGGTAAAAGCTGCAGTATGTGCTTCCCAAGGCCAAGTCATAAAAATGCTATGCACTTCCTCCTTGTTCCCTTAGAACACCTGCTCTTAGAATCCAGTTAGTGTATCGTGAGGACTTCCAAGTAGCCTTATGTGAAGAGGAACAGAGGTCTTTGTCCACAGCCCTGGCTCACCTTCCAACCAACAGCCAGCACCAACCTGGCAACCCCCTAAGAGCCGCCTTGAAAGTAAAATCAAACTAGGTGAACTGCCCAGAGCTTAAGAGGGTGTCAGCCAATCCCGCCTAAGTTGGCTCCTCATGAGCAAAGTAAATGATTGTTGTTGTTCTAATCCACTAAGTTTTGGGGTGGCATTTGACAAAGCAATAGATAGCTAACAGAGTGTTTTTACTCATCAGCACCAACAGATGAGACCTTCCAGGCATTCCTGGGATAGGATGAGTTTAGAGGAAGAGAATACATGACTGCTGAGTGAGGTTGTACATCGGGCATAGTACTGAGTGCGGACATCACTGCTATTTGTCCGTCCTGTCAGATCCAGCACTCTCGCTTTATATTTGAATAAGAATAAGAATATTTGAATAAGAGACAGAGTGCAGGTGGGTTGTGATCTGCTGAAGATCACACAGATATTTCATACCAGAGCCAAAAACTCAGAACCAAGTCTTCTGATCTGCAGTTTAGTGTTCTTTTCACTCTGCCTGTCTCTTTCCAGTGACAGATTCCAGGGACCTGAGCCACAGGATATGGTGTAATAAATACATGCCAGGTGCTTCTCCTTACCCTTCTCATGCTTGTGACAGACATCGTTAGTTAAGTACAGTGCTCTCCTAAGGTCACTGATGAGCATGGAGATTATAGACCCAGATTGTCATTATAGAATCTGAGTAGAACAATGCAAGAGCTATAATTTATTTGTATCAGGAGTGTCAGAAGAATACAGCAAAGGCAATCTCAAAACATAAGCTATAAAATGGTTTAATATGGAAGTGCATTGTGCATGAGAAAAAGGAAAGTATTTAGACATAACCACTTGGGATCAAGGATGTCTGAAGTGACACATAAGCTTTTTACAGAATTGACTGAGGAATCACTTCCTACATCCTTGAGGAAATCTGTTGTAGATTCTATTAGACAATTTCCATTTTATATTTTAAAACTTATTTTGTGGGGTGCCTGGGTGGCTCAGTCAGTCGAGCATCCAACTCTTGATTTCAGCTCAGGTCATGATCTCAGGGGCATGGGATAGAGACCCACGTTGGACTGCATTCTCAGCAGGGAGTCTGCTTGGGATTCCCTCTCTCCCTTCTCCCCTGCCCCCACTCTAAAATACATAAATAAATCTTTAAAAAAAACAGCTTATTTTGTTGTTGGAAGAAAAGCTATTACTTTAGTTCTATAAAATGTATTATATATATAAAATTTGGCCTCATCCTGAATACAATAGACTTGGAATGCATACAACACATTCAATAGAGCAGTACTGGTGTATGGTACAATGTGATGGTTCTGTTCTTCTTAATGCACTTGTCATTCAGAGCAAAACAGGCTTAGAAAAAAAATATATGATTTCTAGGGTATAATTTGAAAGCAGAGGTTATAAAGCCAGGGCATTCCGAATTTTAGGGTATATCCCTGAGAACCAGATTCTCAGATACATTCAACACCGGACCGAGAACAGAGCTTCTCTGAACTTGATTGTAGGAGAAAACACCCTGCAGAAGCAACCGCAACCAAACTCCCAGAAAAATAATGATCACTCTCTCCCTTTCTCTGACTCTGAGTGGGGCATGGGAGTAGAGTTAGGTATGAAGGTTATTTGAGTAAACCAAAGTGGCCAAGTTCCTTCCTTAATTCATTTGTTCAAGTACCTACTGTGGGCAAGGTCTGCTGTTAAACACTACTTGGAACACAAGGATGAAACAGGGGTTTTATCTTCAAAAGTTCTTTAGTGCAGACCCCATCCTCCTCTTTTAATAGAGTAAGATGTCAGAACAAGAGCCTAATAAGTTAGAAATCTAAGTATCAGCTAGTGGCACCCAAACACAAGAACACTGGGTTTAAGCATTAGAAGCAGGATACATCCCTATAATTGTCTACACAAATCAGCAAGCTTCAAAATATTAACCCAACACTTTCCATCCCTCCCTCCCTCTCTCTCTCTCTTTTCGTTCTTTCTTTCCTTCTCTTCCCTGCCCCCCCCACTTTCTTTTAACGTGGATTACATTATCATTTGCAATATTACTAATTGCTGGATCATTTAGATGCATTACTATGCTCTTAGGAAATTATTTCTGGTAATGAAATTCTTTTCATCAGTTCGACTTTCAGATTTGCAATACAGGCTTGTCCTTTAACAAGTAAGTGTTCTTTTCAGAAAAATATGCGGCAGATGTGGCAAAACAGAAATATAATATTCTTGGAAGTGGGCTAGTTTGGATAACAATTAAACTTTCATATTTGGACTTTATTCTTCTAGTAATTTCTCTGTAGCAAATTTTCACCAAGGTCGAAGTCATCATTTTGTGCAATTTATTCTTAAATCTTCAAACAAAGGTCAGTAAATTCTTGTTCTATCTTTTCAGATTTTTGTAGTAAGGAGTTGATTTATATTTCCCTCATTCTTTTTTTTTTAATTTTATTTATTATTTGACAGAGAGAGATCACAAGTAGACAGAGAGGCAGGCAGAGAGAGAGAGAGAGGGAAGCAGGCTCCCTGCTGAGCAGAGAGCCCGATGCGGGACTCGATCCCAGGACCCTGAGATCATGACCTGAGCCGAAGGCAGTGGCTTAACCCACTGAGCCACCCAGGCGCCCTATTTCCCTCATTCTTTTCTGGAATAGAATATCTCAATAATTTCAACCAGGTTTTCCCAAATACTAGCAACTTGTGATTCAACAAATAAACTTAACCCGATTACTTCTCAAAGGCCTATAACTTCTGTTTAAGTTCCAGGGCACAAGGACAAGACAGAAAATATCTAAAGAAAGTGGGCTCTGAAGTCAGTCCAATATGGGTTCCATGTAAGCTCTGCCATTCCCTGTGTGACTTCAGGTAAATTAATCTCACTGTGTCTCGTTTTCCTTATTTATAAAATGGGGATAAAGTACACATTGTAAGGTCATCATGAGAACTAAGCACAATACAAGAAAGCAGAGCGCCTGGTGTATAATCAGAGTTCCTTAAATAATTTCCTTCTGCTTCCTTTTTAAAATAATGGTGCTAAAGCTTGGGATTTAATCATTAAAACAATCAGTGACAGATGCAAACCATTCAAGTTTCAATCAACTTTTCTGACACTTTGGTATGTAGAATATTTGACATTTCTCCTTTCTTCTTCATGGAAAAAGCACCCCCACATCAGGGAAAATGAAAAATTGGGGGAAAAACACCTATAATCTCATCATCCTAGCACTACAACAGTTTCATTTTTGTCATGGTCTGGCTTTTAATACAAAAAGGCCACATGTTCTGCACAGTCGCAATCAGACTGTGCTTCGCATGGCATCATCTCTTTCAATGTACTAAGAGATTTATTCCAGGTGATAGTGGGAAGCTGCCGAAGAGCAAGAAATGCAAAGCTGCGGAGGTGTTCAAGTTCTCTCACATCGTTCAAACCTTTCTCCTGCACAGAAACTCCACAAAGAGCTCCTCTGCTGTGTTCGTTACCCAGGGCGGTTTCTTTAAATTGTTTGACGTCAGAGAAGGAATGCTATAGCAACAGTCTGTCAAACTGGAATTAACTCAGAAGAAAGATGGGGGTGGGGAGAGGAAAACTGCTCCCGGGCGGTACTGACTTCAGAGGAAGCAAACTGGGTAGTTGCATTCATTTTCTGACATTTTAAACATTAAAAAGAAGAAGAAAGAAAGAAAAAGAAAAGAAAAAGGAAAAGAAAAAAAAAAAAACTCGGTTGAGATGCCTATGATGTTTAACTCATGCAGAGATGAGCGACTCGCCAGGATCATGTGAAAGGCCTGGTTTCACCAGTAACAACTTCCAAGTATTGGTCATTTATTTAGAGGCAGGCTCTGTGCAAACGGCATCTCATTTGATATGTTAGCACCTTTAGGAGGTAGGTATCATCCCTCTTTTGCCTATGACCAAGCTGAGCCCCTGAGACGTACGCAGTCACCGGACCAGCGATGGTAGAGCTGGGATTCCAACGCAATTTAGTGTGACTCTGGGCTCCAGTTTACTTTCTTAAACGTAGAATTCCAGAATGTTAAACCTAAACGGGACGGGGTCTTCTACGTCAGCCCCCCAACCTGCCCACGAGCAAACTGAGGGTTCTGCGGTGCCAGGAAGGAAACCGGCCACAACACTTGGACGCTCTGAAGTGCGCTCTTGCGTCCAGGCGCCACAACGACAAGAAAACGAAACTGCCTGGGAATTAATGTTTTTCTTCTTCTTCTAGCAGGAAACGAGACAGAAAATAGGAAGCAGAAGCTGCGCGCTACGCCCGCCGCCGCCTTCGCCCCCTGTCCCCCCGCCCGGGCGACGCGCGTTCCAGGGTGCGCGCGCGCCCGCGGCGCGTCCCCATCGGGCCCGCGCGCCTCGTGCCTCGCGCCTCGCGCCTCGCGCCTTGAGCCACGTCCCCGCCCCGGCCCCGGCGCGCCGCGGAGTTGGCTGCTGGGCGGCGCGGGACTGGGTGTGGCAGGCGGATCTCGGTGGCGCTCGTAGCGGCGGTGCGCTTCGCTCTGCACACCGGCTCCGCGCTCGAGGAGCTGCTGAGCTCCCCGCGGACTCAGGCAGCGGCCGGTCGACGCGGACCTGAGCTCCCTCCAGGTAGGCGGCGATCGCACGCGCCGCGGCTCGTCGGAGCGCCCAGCGGGGGGATCCCGGGCTTCCCGCAGGGGGCGTGGGGCGCCTCGGGGCCGCCCCGCCGAACCCCGCCGGAACCCCGCCGGGTGGTGGCGTGGGGCTGGCGGGGTCGGGCGAGCTGGGTGGCGGAGCCTGCCCGGGAGGGACGGGACGGGCGCGCCTTGGTCGCGCTGTGCTCCCGCGCGGGGGCCAGCAAGTCGGCCCCCGCCTCCGGCACTTCCTGGGCTCGGACTGCTCGCTCTGGGAAGCGAGGGGGCGGCCTGTAGTCCCTCGGCCTCCACACCCCCAGGTCGCTCCCTACGCCCCGAGGCCTCGCGGGGGGACTCAGAGCGCGAGCTGGTGGTTGCCCTGAAAATAGCGGTTACTCGGGACTGCCCAGAAGGGTTATTGGGTGGAGAGCTCTGGGAAAGCTCATAAAAGTTTTCCGCTGAGTGCTAAAAATGAGTCTAGCGGTTTCGTGTTAAATTTGTTTTGGAAATGATTGTGTCCAGTATTGGGGGTGGGTGGGTAATGGATTATGAATTCTTGTATATTCTGTACATGATAAAATGTTTTTCCTTTTCTTTCCACATTCCTTTTCTGCTTCAAAACACAAATGATTGCCTTCTACTTTGGTATTTATTGCCATACGGTAAGGGAAGACTGAGTTTCCAGAAGTTTAAAAACAGACTTTCATTTGTTTATAGAAACGATGCTTTGTTATTTTGCATCTCTCTCTCGGTCTCTCTCTTCCCTTTTCTCCCACTCCTTCCCTTTCTCTTTTGGTAGAGGATGTGGATCCATCTTTTTCTCTTTTGGCCACTGGCAGAATAGCTCGGCGTGTAGATTAGCACCCTGCTGGGAAGTTTTCTTAAGACAATTGAGATTTAATTGTTGATCAGAACGCTGTATTTTCATTCCTTTTTAGTGTTGCAAACTGAGATTGTGACCCTGGAGTAGAGCTTCTAGAACTTACAGCACACACTGCATATTTAAGATGAAAGGAAAGTCTTTTCTACTCGTGGAGGAAAAGGACGGTTTGGATACATAAAATTGTATGCTTTGAGTTTCTTTGCCATTATACATTTTAAGACTCGTTCGTGTGGGACTTTTGGGTTATTACCGATCTGTGGCTCTGAAAGTTTATTGTGTATTTCAGTATTTGGCTCGAGATCATTTTAAGATTTTCCGTATTGCATTCTGGTTTGTAGATGGATCTGAAACCGAAATAGAAGCTTTTAAAATACTGTTTTATTGAACGTGGCTAACTGTCTTGTGTATACACATTTGTAAAATTATAAAATTGGTTAACATGGCTTGCAGTACATTCAGGTGCATGTCTGTGAGCCATAAGCATTGTTTATGAGGCTATTCTGAGTCATTGGTCTTTGTTAACTTGTAGAATTTCTTCTTTTGTAATTTTCTCCGGCTTTGTTGAGATATAATTGACACATAACATGGTATAAGTTTAAAGTATACAACGTGATGACTTGATATTCATATACATTGAATAATGACCACAGTAAGATTAGTTAACACACTGATCACCTGTGTGTGCCAGTGGCTGTATTTAGCCACTTTCAGGTATAGAATATACAGTGTTGTTAACAATAGTAACCATACTGTATCTTATATCCCCAGACTGTACTCTCTCATAACTGGAGGTTTGTGCTATTTGATCAACATCTCCCTAGAATTGTTTCTTTTAAGTCATTGGTGCTTTAGTATGTCAGCACATATTTTTACACTTTAAAAATAGATCTGGGACATTCTGAAAATTGAGAATTGGAACAAAGTATCGGACATTTTTCTGCCCTTACCAAGTACTGCCTGAGATTGTGTGAGTTCTGGGAGTTTTTAGGGCGTGTTACTAAAGTACACTTTGTTACTAATTCTTTAACTTGCTGACTGGTTTAACCTGCATTTGTTCTGGGAACTAATTATTAGACATTTGTTCTGGGCCAGGGGTGATGCTGTACGTTATTCTATTTATGTCTTACATGAACTTGGCAAAGTAGGCATTATCCAGTTCCCCAGGTGAGGAAACTATGCCCCTGAATTCTTAAATGACTTGCCTGTGGTTGTGTAGCTGTTCAGTCACTAAATTGGGATTCAAGGCCAGACCTCTCTGAACCTGAAGTCCACCTTCTTGCCTCTGTGCCACAGTGATTTTTTTGCCAGGACGTGAGGAATGACCCTCAGTTACTTGTTAGCACATTTGTAAACTTTCCAGGACACGCCAGAGATGTGGATTTGTTTTTCCAGTGTGATTGTTACCACGCGGCTGTGTTAATTGTACAGATCCTTGAGTCAGCCCTTCTCACCTCTCTGTTTCTGGTTCAACACCTGGCTCAGAGTTCAAGACCTCCCTCCTCCCAGGGCAGATTTTCTCCTGTTGACATTAATAGGTAGTGAAAACTTGATTATCCTTCCAAAATAATAATCCCATTTTAATGTGGGTTTTCTAGAGCTATACATACAACTATTTTGGAAGGTTATAAACAACATGGCAGTCTCTTTTTCAGTATGAGAACCCTCAGATAACTCCTCAAATTAAACCAGAAGATATTTCTTTTGAAGAATTTATTTACTGACAGAGAGAGAGCGCAAGCAAGGAAGTGTGTGCGCGCGCGCAAGCATGGGGAGCTGTAGGTAGAGGGAGAGGGAGAAGCAAATTACCTGCTGAGCAAGGAGCCCGAGGCCATACTCTATCCCAGGAACCTGACCTGAGTGGAAGGCAGAGGCTTAACCAACTGAGCCACCCAGAAGCTCCGTGTCTCCCATCTTAAAATTCTTTTCTTGATCTAGTGTTCTGCCCTGTGTCTCTGGCTCCACGTTGAGAAAGCATCATTATTTTTTTTTTTTGAGAAAACATAATTTTTTTTGATAGAATAAAAATAAATACAGGAGAGGATAACCAGAAACTAGTAAGTCACCTACAGGGGGTGGCTAGGAACTTAGTAGAAGGCATAGTGGAGGGAGTGGCACTGCTGTGATTATATCTTTTTGTATAGTTTTGGAAACTTGTTTATGTTTTATATGTTCAAAAATAAAATTAACAAGGTTGAAATAAAAAACCTCCAAAATTGAATACAAACAGCAACAGAGGAACCAACTATGTTTCAATGAATAACATGAACTCTCTGAAGAAAAGAAAAGTCCAAGTAAGTTTTTAATACAGCACTTTAACTATCTACCTTAAATCTAAAGATAGAAAGGACTGCAAAAATAAGAAATCTTGAACCCTGTGTGGTAGAGATACAGCAACTCTTGAACTATTTTGTATGTATCATAGAAATGAGCAAATGAGTAAATTCACTGATATTTTTTGAGGTAGAGTTTTTACTGTGGGAAAAGGGAAATAAAGATGAAATGGAAGAAGGCAGTGAAGCACTCTCTGGTGTTCGATTGGATTTAGAGTTACATTTTCTAGCTCTGTCTGATGGAAAGGTCTAGAAGCAATGACACCCTAGTAGCAGTAAGCCCAAATAGTGCCCAGGTCTAAATGGCTGATTCCAGGGCTGGGGCAGGAATAGCAGAAGATTAGCCTAGAATACAGGGTAAGGAAGAATTCCCAAAAATGGTGGTGGTACATCAAAAAGACATAGGAACTAGCTTGAACAGCCAAATCTGGGAAAATTTGAGTCTCAAAATGAATAATGATAATAATGGGTTATAACCCATTGAATAAAGTAAGAATCCACAAGTTCATAATAAATAAAGGAAAAGGAGAAAGCATTCCCAAGTAGACTGCCAATAAAAATGTAGAAGGAGTAATAGAATTAGAAAAGTGACTGGCTTGCAACCATTATGGTCTTCTTGGTTCACGCCAGCATTACTAATGGAGAAAACTGGATGGGGAGAAGGGTACTAACACAGTTTCCAGTGGTCTCTCCAGAGATTAATGACCAACAGGGAAAAGGAGTACTTCACAGTGAAGAAATCTGACACCATCTCAACCAACTGATCAAAGTTAACATCACCAGTAGTGGGATAAATAGGTTCCTCTTGGGGCCCCTGGGTGGCTCAGTTGGTTAAGCATCTGCCTTCAGCTCAGGTCCTGATCCTGAGGTCATGGGATGGAGCCCCTTGTGTGCTCCCTGCTCAGCGGGAAGTCTGCCTCTTCCTCTCTCCCCTGATAGAGCTTGCTCATGCTCTCTCTCTCTCTCCCTCTCAACTAAATAAACAAAATCTTAAAACAGGTTCCTTTTGATGTGCTTGAACTGGGGGCATCATTACTTCTCTGTGGTTTTTCTAAACTGCGTAACCAAAATCTACATAGAGGAAACAATTGAGGGACCTTAATTGAGGGCATTTAGGTGGCTCAGTCGTTAAGCATCTGCTTTCAGCTCAGGTCATGATCCCAGGGTCCTGGAATGGAGTACCCTGTTGGGCTCCCTGCCCAGGGCGGGTACTCTGCTTCTCCCTTTCTCTGCCCCTCTCCCCTGCTTGTTTGCATGCACGGGGGCATGTGCTCATGTGTTTTCTCGCTTGCTCTCTCATGCATGCTCGCTCTCTCTCTCAAATAAATAAAATCTTTTAAAAAATGCTAAAAATTAAATAAAGGAAGTTTAAGAGCTCTGACAAAGTGCAATGCATAATCCTGGATTGGATCTTGGATCAGAAAATCTAACTGACCTAATACCATTATCAGGACATTGGCAGAATTTGAGTATGTAATGAATATTAAATAATAGTATTGCATCAATATTAAGTTTCCTGAATTTGGTCATTGTACCGTGGATGTATAAGACAATGTCCTTGTTCTTAGAAAGATACACAGTGAATTATTAGAAGTAAATGGTCAATATCTTCAACTTACTCTCAAATGGACAAGCAATAATTAGAATGAAAAGAGAATGATAAAGCAAATGTAGCAAACATTAACAATTAGTGAATAAGTGAAAGGTCTAAGAGTATTTATTCACCGTACTGCTTTTTTCTTTTTTTATACTACTTTTTTCAACTATAAGTTTGAAATTTAAAAAAATGAAATGTTTAAAGTAAAACTTCAAAAAATAGTAAAACTACTTTGTGTCCAAAAACAACAACAGAAATCTTGGAAAGAGTCCATGTAGGCTTATCTATTCCTCAGCTCCCCATCTCTCCTTTTCTAAACCCACTACAGAGTGATTTATCCTTCCTGTGCTGTAAAATAATGATTCTTCTCATGGTCACCAGTGACATCAGTCTTGCCACGTTAGGTCTCTTGGTCACCTTTAACACGGGTGGTAGAGAACTCCTTCCTGCTGAAACAGTTTTCCCTTGGCTTCTGGGACATGGACTCTGATTTTCATCCTGCTTCACTGGTGGTAGCTTCTCCTCCTCAGAAAATGGTGTTATCCTCCATCCAGTTGCTTAGGCTGACAATAAGAGTTATCTTGAATTCTCCTGTTTCACTCCTCCTGCATTTGGTCCTTCATTGTCAACTGTGATGGCTCCTAACTTACTGTCATTCCGATTTTGGCTATTTTTTATTGTTTGTACTGCCACTACCTTTGTGTCAAACCACCATCTTCCTGGGACTGGACTACAACAGTAGCTCCTAACTGATCTTTCAGCTTCCAGTCTTAGGCAGCAGAACCCATTACTGTTAGATAAAATCTGAAGTTTTTACTGTTGTCCGGAGGCCCACATGATTACGTGGTTGGTCTCCTGCCCACCCCCGTCTAATCTCTTCTGCTTTGCTCACTACCCTCCAGTCTCACTGTCCTCTCTGCTGTTAATTCAGTATCCCAGGTTAGTTTCTGCCTCAGGACCTTTGGATTTACTGTTTATTCTCCCTGGAATGCCCTTCTCCCATTTAAAGCATGGCTCATTCAATCATTTCATTCAGGCGTTATATATCAATTTGTTTAAAAATAGCCTGCCTTGTCACTAACTTCTTGCAGGTTTTTTTCAGAGTCCTTATGTGTACTTGAAATTGTTTATTTATGTGCTTTATTATCTGTCTCCTAGGCAGATATAGATTAAAGCTCCACGACAACAGGGCCTTTTGTTTGTTTTATTTACTGCTGAATCCCTAGAGCCTGGACTGTGTCTGGCATGTAGTTGGAACTCAGATATTTGTTGAATGAATGAATAAATGCATGAATTAATATTTACCACCTTTTCTGCTGTATTTTGTCTAATACTGTTTCCAATGGGGAAGGCTGTCTCAGAGACTCCTATAACGGTATTGCTGTTGAAGTTTCTTGGTGATACTGCTAAAGCTTCTTGGGAAGCTAACAAGTTGGTAATTTTCCCAGCTTCATCTTCCTTTTTGTCTGCCCTCTGGTGGAGGTAATACTGATAAGCAGCCAGATGAGTGTAGTATGTCACTAGGAAGAAACAAAAAGGGAGGAACCTTGACCACAAACTGGGTAATTAACTTTTAAATTACAAAGGTTAAAAAATTGTAATTTTGGTAAGCCTCTAAATTAACCATATTAATAAAGGAAAGAATGACAAGAAAAAGGACAATGGTTAAAGAGAGATCTGGTTTAGGATGTTTAAAAAAAAAAAAAAAGACCATTTAGCTCCAGAGTGTTTTGGTTATATAAAATAATTCCTGCTTAAGTATACTTCTTTCTCTGAAAATAGTTTTTTAAGATTTTATTTATTTATCTGACAGAGCGAGCAAGCACAAGCAGGAGGAGGGGCAGTGGGAGAGGGAGAAGCAGACTCCCCACTGAGCAGGGAGCCCGAAATGGGGCTTGATCCCAGAACCCTGGGATCATGACCTGAGCTGATGGCAGACACTAAACTGACTGAGCCACCCAGGCACCCCTCTCTTAAAATATTTTTAACATTTTTCCATTTTTAGTTCACAGACACCTTTTTCTAAACTACTGTTTCAGTTTAATCTTTTGATTTTTCCTTATCAGTTAACATATGCCAGGGGGAAAGCCAGTATCCAGACCGCAACAGTTGGGTAATAGAGGCAACACTCTTCATTATTATGCTACCTGACAGCCTTCCTACTGTCCTAGGGATGGCATAGGTACCAAAAAATTTCCTTTGGTGCAATAGTGATGAACAAAAAATACTTGCTGAGTTAACAATATATGTTCCAATCCCATTTTTTCAGTGTGCATTACGGAGAGCCTTCTACAATTGCTCAAAGCTATATTTATTTAATTTGTTTTGCAATAGCAGTTACATTAAATGATTTTAATGTGCACGTACTACTGACTTGCTAAAATAATTTAAGTTTCTCTTAATGTCCATCTTTAATATTTAAGGTAGTACACAGCTTAACTTAACCCCTTCTCTAACCCAGTTTTGGCTTAGCAGGGTTGATTCCTGTGCTGATTGGTTATTACCAAGAACGCTTAGTATATACCTTGCTGGGTAAGGACATACTCCCACCAAAATGCTTACTGTACAGTTGGGACCCCAAAAGGGAGCATTTGCTCAGGGGGTGTCATTAGTGCTGGCATCTTCGCAAGTATTTAGAGCTCTGAGGTTCTCATCTTAACAGCTATGTAATATTTCAGTGTATGGATGTATCATATCTCCTCTCCTGTTGATTTATGTTTATAATTTTTTGTTATATAAACAGTTGAAGAGTGATGATCCTTAAACATTTCATTTTTATTTATTCAAAAATACTATATTTTTAGAAGTCTTACTGTTTCTTCTTCATCTAATTTTTTAAATCATTTATATATGTATTTATTAACATATAATGTATTATTTGCATCAGGGGTACAGGTCTGTGATTCCTCAGTCTTACACAGTTCACAGCACTCATCATAGCACATACTCTCCCCAATGTCCCATGACCCAGCCACCCCATTCCTCCAACCCCCCTCCCCTCCAACAACCCTCAGTTTGTTTCCTGAGATTAAGAGTCTCTTATGGTTTCCCTCCCTCTCTGGTTTCATCTTGTTTCCTTTTTCCTTCCCTTTCCCTATGATCCTCTGTCTTGTTTCTCAAATTTCTCATATCAGTGGGATCATATGATAATTGTCTTTCTCTAATTGACTTACTTCACTCAGCAAAATACCCTCTATCTAGTTCCATCCACGTTGTTGCAAATGGCAAGATTTCACTTTTTGATGGCCGCATAATACTCCGTGTGCATGTGCGCGTGCACACACACTCACCCCACATCTTCTTTATCCATCTGTTCATCATTTAACTTGTAATACATTTTTAAGTATGGAGAAATTGATAGAATCTGTACTGTGGAGGGAGAACACTACTTTGGAATAGACAGAGATGAGGACGGGGGTCCCAGTGCTCAAAGGAATATTAGTCCCTGTGCTTGTGTAGAGGGATTTTTGATAGTTTCATTATGGTAACATGTAGCAATGGCTTGGCTCATTTTTTTCCCTCTTCAATTTTTCTGGAGTTCTGCATGTATACACACTCTTACCCTGGAATTGTTTAAAGGGTGAAAATTGGGCTTTAGCTATTTAGTAATGTAAAATTAAAAACCCAGTAATATACCTTAAGCTGAATGAGACTGCGTTGTCTAACTGGCTTTCAACATAGATTATACATTGTATTTAGGATAGTTAACAAGGCTTCTAGTGACCAGGTTTTTATAAGGAAATAATTTAAACATTTTTTTAATCTCCTAGACTTCTGTAAATTAGATTATGTACTTAGTAGAAAAATGGAGGACAACTAATTATTTAAGGATTGAAATTCATCAACAAGGGATCCTCATTATGTGCATTACTTATGAAATGGGTCTCTGGGGACGCTGTTGTGGGAGTAGGACTAAACTTTTTGAAAAATGTGGTTTTAGGGCATCTGGCTGGCTCAGTCCAAAGAACATGAGACTCTTGATCTTGGGGTCATGAGTTTGAGCCCCATGTTGGGTGTAGAGATTACTTAAATAAACATTTAAGAAAAAAAAAGAAAAATGTGGTCTTCTTGTCACATGATATAAAAAGCAAAAACAATTGTTAAATTTAAAAATTTTTAAAACTTAGATATTTTCATGGTTATATGTTAATGTTTATGAGAACTAAAACTTATCAAGGAATTTCATTATTAATTATTAATGTGTGACTAGGGAAGCTTTTGGGGGAAAATATTTAAAAACACAAATACTCCTCTGTGACTTAGGTTATAAAAAAGGAGAGAAATGTTGCTATGTAAATTTCATCCATGGTTATGTGCTAGTTTTCAGTGAGGAAACATCTTTGTAAAGTTTTTAGAGATAATGGAGACACATCCTGAAGGGCTAGTGAAGCATCAGGAATAATGTGTGTTTCCTCAGCGGTGCTGAAGAGCAGTCTTGGTGTATGTGAGAGTGACTGCTGCTAAAACACTATTCAGGCCACCTGGGAGAGAGAAGACCCCTTGGACAGATGGCTTTGAGAACCTTAGTGGTGGGGAAGGGAGTTGAGGATGGAATGGAATCACAGATAGCTAGAGTGGGTTATTAGCTGTTAGTCTAAACCCAAGAAAGCAATTGTGTGATATTTTGGTAATAAAGTGTGATCCTGAAGTAGCATTGGTGGAAAACTGTTCATCTCAGACCGATACCACATGGATGCATTTGCTTTTTAGTTAGTAAAACCTCCGAAGTTTTACCTTCTGCCTAGGTATTAATGGCTTTATGTTAGAAAGAATGAGATCTGTACTGGGAGAAAGACGCTGAGTGATGTACTCTATTTCTACTTAACTATTGGTAACTTTAAGATAATTTTACTTCTTTAAAAAAAAGATTTTTAACTTTTTTTTAAAGCTGTGAACACATGAAGTTGTAGCTACCTTTCCATGAATATGTCATTTGCAAGTCACATTTTGTGCCATGTAGCCAAATTAACAAATAAGCTAGATCGTGACGCCTTATAAACATTATAAACCTAGAAACATTGGATGAGCACTTAACAAATATTTGTTGGATGAAATTCTGATAGCCACTGTTATATTTTCATCCTTTAGTGGTGGGATTCATTTAAACATTTTTTAGATATAATCAAGAATAATGTGTAACATATTCTGGTAAATTTAAGGGGTTGTTTTTGGTTAAAAAAAAAAAAAAACACAACACGAATTATTTGACTTTAAAGTGATCCAAGACTGTGTGACTTAGTGAGACAGAGATGAACCATACTTGGTCCCATCAGAAAAATCCAAGAGGTAATAATACTTGAGTGAAGTCATCTGAGAAAAGACAGTCTGAGAAAGTTACAATTTGTAATTTACATGATCGTAATTTATTTCCTAATGTCTGAGTCACAGAGTCTTAGAAATACTAAAATTAGAGGCTTCTCAACTTAGAGAAGGTAGTTGTGGGACTAAGTAAAAGGAAATTCCCTGCCATTTTACATAGCTGCCAGTGAATTCATAGAACTTGTTGCTTTAAGAGGTAGTGCAGCTAAAAATATAAGCATTCTAGAAACGGTTTCAGTTTAAGGGAGATCCTTAGTATGGTAAGTGCAGTCATATTCTCATGAAACATTCGGTTTTGGTTACATAGTATTTTAAAGTATGTGCTCGGTTGCAGCCCTTCTATCCCGATAACAATAATTACTTTTCGGAAGAAGATAAACTTTTTTGATTGGGGTGGGTCGTTGTGAGTGCCTAGTGCAGGGTAGGAGTTAAAGACATGTTTGTTAAGTGGAGGCAGTTTGGATTGACAGGTCGGGATAGTGTTCATTTCTTATATACGTTAAGACTGTTACTAAAAATAATAGGAATAATGCAGGAAGAAAAATCCTTTTGAAAGCTTTCCCAAATGTTGACTAGAAAAAAGCTAAACCTCTTCACTTTAAAGCTTCCATTTTCTCTCCAGTTCTGTAGGGAGGATACACTAAAAGAATGGAAACACATGCACTCTACATTTAGAAGAGGCACTCTGCATCTGGTTTTTATGTAGTACCTGATATTATTATAATCTTAGGTTTTGTTACTACCTTTGTCTCAAAGAGTTCTTCCCTTTTCCTTGATTTAAAGGATAATTTTATAACTTGTAATTTAAAAAAATTCTTTAAACCTAAAGAATTTATGATGAAACACTCAGACTTTTTTTTTTTTTTAAAGATTTTATTTATTTATTTGAGAGAGAGACAGTGAGAGAGAGCATGAGCGAGGAGAAGGTCAGAGGGAGAAGCAGACTCCCCATGGAGCTGGGAGCCCGATGTGGGACTCGATCCCTGGACCCCGGGATCATGACCTGAGCCGAAGGCAGTCGTCCAACCAACTGAGCCACCCAGGCATCCCAACACTCAGCTTTTATAAATGGTATGGTTTAAAACACTACAGTCGTCACACGTTTTATTTATAACACACAAATGTAAAAATGTGTAGGAGTGAAACAACAAAATCCATTTACTTTAAATTCCATGAATACCTGTCCATTTTTTTTTTTTTACTTTAATGCATGACATTTTATTGGGCTGTGGAATTTACTACCTGAGTTTAGATTTCTGCCATGATGACAAGTCCTGTTCAAAGAGAGAGCCACCAGTTCTTACCCAGAGGGTTCACCCCCAGTGGATCTGTTTATGATACCTGGATAAAGAGCTTGTTTTCTTGTTGGTTGATTTCTGTGTGGACTGATTATGTTGTGACTTGTTAAGAAAACTAAATCACGAGGCGCCTGGGTGGCTCAGTGGGTTAAGCCTCTGCCTTCGGCTCAGGTCATGATCCCAGGGTCCTGGGATGGAGCCCCGCATCGGCCTCCCTGCTCAGTGGGGAGCCTGCTTCCTCCTCTCTCTCTGCCTGCCTCTCTGCCTACTTGTGATCCCTCTCTCTGTCAAATAAATAAGTAAAATCTTAAAAAAAAAAAAAAAAAAAAACTAAATCACAAAGTTCTTTTTTAAAGAAAAAAATTTAGTAAGAGCTACTTTTGGCAGTTGAGAATCTAAGTGACTTTTTTAGTTAATTCCGGAGATACATGAAAGAGTATTGGCAGGTATTTTCTCACATGCTTTGCTACTTTAACAAAGATCAGTGCTTTTAAGCCTTAAATTAAAAACTTTTTCAAGTATCTCTCTTTTCAGGTGTCCTGGGTATTTCTTGATAGAAGATGGCTGGTTCCTAAGATGTCCTTTCAACTCTTGAGTTTATTTCATTCTTAGTTTCTTAAAGAGTAAAATGCATGACCAAATACAGATTATTTTAAAGAAGGTGATGGCTGCCAAAAAATTCAAGTTTTTGCCAGATGGATTGTTTCCCTTGAGGAAGGGGAAGATAATACCTGAAATACGTCAAGAAATTGTTAATGATTTCTTTGTAAAAACATCTTTAAGTTGTGAGTGTTTGAGAAATAGGAAATTTATATGGGGAGTGTCTCTTTTTTCTCTCTTCCCATTCTGAAGGCATTCCTCAGAATAAAAATACAAAAAATTTTAAAAGTTCAGATATGGGAAATAATCCTGCTCTATTTAAAAAAAAAAACCTGATAAGAATGGGAATTTTTTTTCTATAATTGTGTATTCCAACTACTGTGTTTATTTTTTTAAAGTATTTAGATGTTTTGTTTGAGCAGGAAGATAATATAAATGCCATTTCTTTTTTTTTTTTAAGGAAACTTTTTTTTTTTAAGATTTTATTTATTTGAGAGTGAGAGAGAGAGCACAAGCAGCAGGGAGGCGCAGAGGGAGAGGGAGAAGCCGACTCCCTGCTGAGCAGAGTGAGTCTGATGGGGGACTCTGAGATCGGGACCTGAGCCCGATGCAGACATTTAACCAGCTGAGCCCCCCAGGAGTCCCTTAATGAATACATTCTTCTTTTTTTTTTTTTTTAAATGAATACATTCTTGAACCATCCCTCAGTCAAAAGGTTTTAGATTTGTTTCCTATGTATCCGAGTTCAGACCTGTGTTTCTCAGACTGTAGGAGGCAGCAGAATCAGGGGGCTTGGCTGGGAAAGGGCCTAAAATGTGCTTTTCTAGCAAGTTTCTCAGTGGTACTGTTGCTGCTGGTTCCCACACTTTGGGAACCACTGATGAGGTTATTTAGTGGAATCGTGGTTAGCAGCCATGCTGCTTCTTCCCTTACACACCTGAAGTGTATAACAGTAATGAATGCTTCAATCTTAGAGTCAAGGCATTGGAGTGGGGAGTTGGCAGCATACCTGGCTGGGCCCGGTACTGCTGTCCTCCCAGATAGGTGGAGTTTGAGAAAGGCCTTTACATAATTGCATGTTTTCTCTCCTACCCTCTTTCCCCTTTTGACTCTCTCTTCTCTCCTTCCCACTCATTAGGGAGTCTTGGTCTTTATAATAGGGGATAGGGATAGAGTCCTCTCCTTGCCGACAGAAGTCTCCAGAGTTCCCAGGGAGGGATCTTCTGCACCTCTCAAGGAGTTACGGAGAGAACAGAGGGGTTACATGGCAGCATAACTGGGATGCTGGGGCCATGAAAAAATCTCTTTCTGGTAATAATTGTATTTTCTTTTTTGTTTAAAGTATTTTGTATTATATCTATTGATCCAGATACAGATAATGACCTGAGCAGTGTTTCTGGTTATATAATGTCTTTGATACTTCCCTTGCTGGGCCAAATTAGCTCTCACTTAAAGTTCCAAGGACATTTTGTGAATGTGTATCTCTGATTACCCAAACAGTCCCATAAGGTATCTCCACGCTACTGATGTCAGCGAATTGAGACTCAGAGCAGGCGAGCAGTCCTGAGATCACGCAGTAAGGACACTGCGAATGAGTCAGCAAGCTATTAGGTTATATGAACTCAGGTAAGCGTGGTAAGCTCCATAACCTGTAGTTTCGTCATCTGTGGGATGGGGAAGATACTAGCCCCTACCTTCTGAGGTTGATTTGAAGCTATTAAATGAGTTACTGTGGAGAATTTCGAATAGTGCATGGCACAAAAGTGCGCAATGAATGCTATTTCTTGGTTGGCTGACTCCTACTAACGCCTCAGTTCTGGGCTTATCCTGACTTTGTGCCATGTAATCTTCCTCTTAGGCATTACAGGTCAATAATCTCTTATCCGGAAATTGGAGATCCAAAATGCTATGCAAATGGCAGGTTTTTTTTCATACATCACTTAGTGGCAAAACCTTACATGATTTGGACGCATTTTATATGGCAACCAGGCCTGATGTAACTTGAAACCTGCTAGTCCGTTTTTCCCCACCTACTTGGTGAATGTGCTTATGTTTTGCTACAGAAATACTCCTTGATTATATGGGTGCTGCCCCAGGGTCCACACCTTTTTAAAATCTGAACACTGCCCAGATCCAAGCCACCCCTGGTGCTAGGGCTGCGTATAATGAGATTATGGACCTATGGGAGTATGCTCTTAAATGTCTGTTTTCCTACTTGACTGTGAATTCTGGGGAACTGGGCCTGTCCTATTCATGTGTAACCTCAGGTCTTTGCACATGATTTAACATTCGTTAAATGTCTGGTGAAAGAAGGAACCGTGCCACAGCATACCAGTTAGATGAAGGGAAACCGACTGAAGAGCAGCACCTTATTTGTTTTCTAGAACACAGACAACACAGATGGTCTGCAGTTCACAAGAGGTGGAATTTTTTACTTTGGGGGCCTTTAAGTGTTCAGTGGAATGAGAAAGTAAAAAAACCTGAATGCCTATGCTACAGTTTCAGTAGCTCTAACTTGTATTCTTCTGGCTTATCCATTCACCCCCTGCAGTCCTAGGTTTTTAGCTAACTTCTTGTGAAAGCCACATGGGAATATCTGTACGTGGAATGCTTGGGGTAGATAGGCAAGTGTGCTTTTAAATTCCATGCTAAGAGGAGCCCCTGGGGGCTCAGTGGGTTAAGCCTCTGCCTTCAGCTCAGGTTATGATCTCAGGGTCCTGGGATCGAGCCCTCGTATCTTAAAAAAAAAGCAAAAATAAATTCCATGCTAAGAATGATTGTAAAAGCTTTAAATACCTAATTCATTATGGGTTTGCATTTAGGTTTTTTTTTAATTTTTACAAAATACGGGAATTAACAGATTGCCAAGAGAAATGTAGAACATTAGGGATTATAAAAACAAATTTGAATTTTTCTGACGAATAGACTTAGTAAGCAAAAGTAGTTTTATGCCTACATTTACAACCTAAAATATTCTTTCATGCTTTGTGAGCTTTCATGATCACTATGAAAATTATTAATAGCTAAGAAATATTAATATTCCTTATTGCATATAGATGAAAATGGCTCTGTTCACTCACACAGCAGTATAATTGTATAGACTACATAATGCCTTGCTTTGGTAAAGATTCTGTGGATGTTTTAAGAAGTGGAGAGAGAAGACTGAATTACACAAGTGTTTTTTTTTTTAATTAGTGTGAATACAGTGGCTCATTGGTATTTTTTTTATATGTGTAACTGGCACAGCTGAACTTTTAAAAAGATAACTGATATGCTGCTTTCTTCTCAACTTACAATGCTTTCATTATATGATAGAGTAATTTCAATTGTGTTAAATGAATCATTTATTCATGTTGAAAAAGAACTTAGTCAAGAAGTTATGGTAACTGAAAGACACTGTGCTGATATTAAACTAATTTCTGTTAAATTATTAGTTTAAAATTGCTTTTGTCTACAATTTCAATACCACTTCAGAGATTGTGATGAACTGCTCCAATATGACCTAGATTAAAAATCACCATTGGTGAAATTTCTTGACAATTATACTGAATCCTTCTGTTGTTTTTTGTTTGTGTTTTGTTCTTGGTTGTGTTTTTATGTATAATTTCAAAAAATCTTTTAAGACTTTTTTTTTTAAGATTTTTATTTATTTATTTATTTGACAGACAGAGATCACAGGTAAGCAGAGGCAGGCAGAGAGAGAGAGGGGGAAGCAGGCTCCCCGCTGAGCAGAGAGCCCGATGTGGGGCTCGATCCCAGGACCCTGGGATCATGACCTGAGCCGAAGGCAGAGGCTTTAACCCACTGAGCCAACCCAGGCGCCCCAAGACTTTATTTTTAAGTAATCTCTACACCCAACGTGGGGCTTGAACTCCTGACCCTAAGATCAAGAGTCACGTGGTCCACCAACTGAGCCAGCCAGGTATCCCTGTGGTTGTGGGGTTTTTGTTTTTGTTTTTTTGTTGTTTTTTGTAAAGGAATGTAGAGATGGCTCATCTGTATCTCGTATTCCTTTATCTTTCCCTCCTCCTAGGAGGAAAGTTTCTTAACTAGCTGGCTGAAGATAGATTCTGGGAAATGTAAGTATTTAACTGAATGGGGTGGGGAGAGATAGCAAAAAAACCCCAGAGAAACAATAGTGAGATACAAGGAGGATCTAGGAAGTTGGGGTCATGAAAGCCATAGTAGTAAAGGGAATGAGGAGGGGGAATATCATTAGTCACATTTATCAGAGAGGTTTGATGAGCTGCCCTTTGAAAAGAGCAGTGTGGCAGGGTGAAGAGAGCCGAGTTCCAGACTCTCACACACAGTTGGATTCAGTCCCCCCACACATGCCTCTAATTTTAGGCAAGTTATTTCACCTGTCTGAACCTCCATTTCCTTTTGTCTTTATTTTTACCTCATTCCACTTATTTCATGGTTCCCAGTGGACTTCAGGTGTGGTTTAAGAGATAAACTGAGGCGTATTAAACGTTTAAGTTTTTTTTTTTTTAGCAAGAATCTATTTGGATTGGGCATACGTAGGGGCAAGATTCTTAGAGAAAGAAGCAAAGCAAGGAAATTATTTGATTAGCTATAGCTGTGTGGTTGCCTTATTTGGAAAGCCTAGTTGGCTGTGATTGGTTGTCCTTGGGTTTTACAAGCTTAGGTTTGGGTTTGCTTACGTAGTTTGTTAAGGTATGAGAACCACCTCAGTCTAAGGGTCTCCTTGTTCAATTTTTTTTTTTTTAAGATTTTATTTATTTATTTGAGAGAGAGAGAATGAGAGAGAGAGCACAAGAAGGGGAGGGTCAGAGGGAGAAGCAGACTCCCCACGGAGCAGAGAGCCTGATGTGGGACTCAATCCCAGGACTCCAGGATCATGACCTGAGCTGAAGGCAGTCACCCAACCAACTGAGCCACCCAGGCGCCCCTCCTTGTTCAATTTAGTGCAAGAGTTAAATTAACTATATTTATTGTGGATCCACTGTGACTCAATTCTATATATTTGCTTGCTCATTGGTAACATAAACACCCATAAAGCAAACCCAGCTCAGGAATTCAAAAATTAACCATTACTTGCAGCTGTTGTACTTGTGTGCTTCTTCCTTGTACTGTTTCTCATTCCCTTCAAGGATACTTTGTTACATCGGTGTGCATTCTTAGCTGTTTTTGAGCTTTATAAAAAGAGTTATGCTGGTGTGTGTCTTCTGGAACTTGTTCCACCCCCCCCCAATAATATTGTTCAGATTACTCTACATTGTCTGTACCTGTAGTTCATTTGTTTTCTTGTAAAATAATTCAGCATGAAAGAAAACACTACAATTATCCATTCTCCTGTTGGTGGGCATTGGTGTTCTAAATTTCTTGCTCTTACGAGTAGTATTATATGAATCCAACTCTTTTTTTTTTCTTAAAATATTTTATCTATTTTTTTGACAGAAAGATCACAAGTAGGCAGAGAGGCAGGCAGAGAGAGAGGGGGACACAGGCTCCCCGCCAAGCAGAGAGCCTGATGCGGGGCTCGATCCCAGGACCCTGAGATCACCACCCCAGCCAAAGGCAGAGGCTTAACCCGCTGAGCCACCCAGGTGGCCCTGAATCCAACTCTTGACACATGAGCACATGTACTTGAGTTTCCTTTAGAGCTTATGTACCCAGAAATGGAATTGAATCTTATTTTTCTAATAAACTTTTTAAACAGTTTTATTTAAGTAATCTATATACCCCACGTGGAGCTTGAACTCATGACTCCAAGATCAGGAGTGGCAGGCATGTCCTACTGAGCCAGCCGGGGGCCCCCAGAAATGGAATTGTCATATTGAAAGATAGAGGTATCATCACCTTTGTTAGGTACTGGCCAAGTTACTTTCCAATAGCTTTCCTACCAGAATGAGTTACCTTTTCCCCCAACCTTGACAATTCTTTTTTTTCTTTTTTTTTTTTCTTTTTAATTTAAGTAATCTCTACACCCAGTGTAAGGCTGGAATTCATGGCTTGAGATCAAGAATCACATGCTTTACCCCAGTCACCAACCAGGTGCCCCAACCTTGTTAGTTCTTAGTTGAGATACAGTTTGATCAATCTGATTGGTATGAAATTGTTCCTTATTTGCATTGCCCTGGTTACTGAGGTTGAATGAATATCTCTTTATTCGAATATTGGCTTCCACAGTTTTTTCTGCTGTGGTTTGCTCATTCATATCTTTGCACATTTTTCAGTTAGATCATTGGTCTTTTTTATTAGTTTGGAGGATTTTTTTTTAAAACTCTGGATGCTAATCCTTCTTTACTCAATCTGTGGCTTTGTTCCCCTCTGTACCCCTCCCCCATAGAGGACAAACTCTTGTCATGAATACACTGTCCTTACACAACTGAAGGTGCTACGTAGCCCTTCTGGCTGACCTTCTCTCATCTCAGTTTGTATAGAGGGATATAGAGAGATAATTGTAAGAATGATTGTCAGCCGTTGGGTTGGGGTGTGTGTGCAGCAGACCATTGGGCTATTTAGTAAGCCTTGAGGTTGATTTGGTCCCCATATGTCAGAAGCTCTAAAAAAGAAAGGGGGGGGGCGCCTGGGTGGCTCAGTGGGTTGGAGCCTCTGCCTTCGGCTCAGGTCATGATCCCAGGGTCCTGGGATCGAGCCCCGCATCGGGCTCTCTGCTCAGCGGGGAGCCTGCTTCCACTTCTCTCTCTCTGCCTGCCTCTCTGCCTACTTGTGATCTCTGTCTGTCAAAATAAATAAGTAAAATCTTTAAAAAAAAAAAAAAAAGAAAGGAGGGGTAGCATAATTGATGCCTCTTTGCCTTCAGCTTTGGGGCTTTTCACTATGTCTGAGTCCCTAGAAGTCCTACTCTGTTCTCTGTTAGGTGTATGACCAGTGTAGATGGAAACCTTAATTTCTGCCTAGCGTCGCTTCTTTTTTTGGTCATTAATTCAGGTGAAGTCTGATGATCAGTGAGAGAGTATGTTTTGGTTTACTCCCTTCACAGGTTGGGTTCTTGAGTATCTTAAACTTTAAGGAAGATTTGGAGTTCATTTATGAGGCAGTTCACCTGGCTATACCCAGTGGTGAATTTCTGTAGTGGTGGTTGACTATTTATCTTACTGGTTTTCCTTCTCCTGCCATTACTTTTCATGTTTCCCCCCAACATTCAAAAGGATTATGAACTATTTTGCCATTTTCTTGTTTTTTGTTCTTATTAACTGTGGATGTAAAGGATCTAACTACAGGAGGGCAAGTAGTTGGAGGACTTTGTTGCTCCCAGTCAAATATGTGCCCCTGGAGGACCTCACTTCTCTGAATTAGAGCATGCTTTAGTCGAAGGTTTGAGGCAGTGACTTACTAAACTGTACCTTATGCCACAATATCATTCTCCAGGAACCCAGAGCTTTCATAGCCCTGATACGTCCACAGACTAGGTCAGTACAGGGACTGGCCACTTCATTAGATCCTCCTTTAGACCTTCAAAACAAAACTTATTAGGATTTATCTTAGGTTTAAGATAAATTTATCTTGATTTCAAGATAAATTTATCTTGGTTTCACCTGGGGGTATCTTTGTGGCTTCCTTTTACCCTAGTCAGCTCTAGGCTTGTATGGAAGTCATTTTATAATTTAGTTTGTGCTAGATGTGATCCTTATTGGTATTCTCAGCAATTGTCAGGTGGGAAGAAAAGAGCAACAGAAAGTGTGTCATCAAAATATTCTTTCTCCTTAGTGACAGAACCAATAAATTTTCCTTAAAGAGTGAAAAACAACTTCCTTTTAGCAGTAGGTCATGGAAGGTAAGGGAAGACAGCTTTAACATTTCTTTTGAGGCATCTGGAGAAAGTTTGCAGTTCTCTCTGTAGCAGAGGAAAAGTGATTTTCCCTTTACTTTTCTGAGTTCTTGGCTGAGACACCTTGCAATAAAAGATAAATGAGAAGAACATGTTTGTATCCCTCACATACACATCAGAGATTTCCAGGGAGAAAAATGTGTAACTCCCTAAGGTAGCCAAGGCACCAGCTGACAGACTGTCTTCAGCTAGAGTTAGAAGAACCCGAGCCTCTGCGAGTGGTGGTGGGGTAGGGAGGGGGGGGCAGTCCTGGGAGGTTACCAGGCAAGGCAAGGGTAAACAAAGGTAAGGTGTGTTGGTGCAGATTTAAATCTTGCACTCTCCATTGGTTCAGATTCTCTGGTTTAGAGTCCTTTCCTTCCTAGAACAGAAAGCAAGACACTCTGACAAGTGGAGATTTTCTTTATAAATTTAAATTTCCATTTCAGAGGATAAGGTCTCTTGTTTTTAGTCTCTCCTGTGTCTGTTTCTCTGAATAATCCTATGCCACATCCTTAAGCCATCATTGGGATGGCGTATTCTGCTACCTTTCATTTGGTACAAGCATCTCAAGGGCTCTGATTTTGCCACTAGAAACCTTTCTCAGACCCATGCCTTCTGATTGCTCCCAGCATTTCCATGATGTCTGCTTTAATTTAGCTGATGGCGGCTGGACAGGAGTGAAGCTTGAGAATTCAGAAGTCCCTGTGAAGAAATGGGGTCATGTATTGGCAGCTTTGTTTGAGAGTTCATAATGAAGGGTAGAAAAAGGAAGTCCCCATGATAGTGAACTGTAGACTCAAGGCATTTTCTCTCTCTCTCTCTTTTTAAAGGTAGAGACTTGGGCATGTTTAACCGTGATACAAAGTATCCACTTGAAAGTGAAAGGTTACCCACAGGTGGTGATTTGCTAGATGGAACTGAGGACTTAGAATAGCCTGAATTGTAAACACTTGAATACCCTCACCAATCTTAGCTTTACAAAGAGCGAATGAACAAAGATTGTGTTCTGTTTTATGATACCACTAAATCTGCATGTTACCTAGAACTATTCCTGTCAAACACATTGTACTTGAATATCCTTTAACCTGTGGATCTAACTTAAAGTTTTTGGCAGTGTAGAGGATAAACAAGTTAAATGACCATAAGGAAGTAAGCAGAATGGAACATCGAAAAGGACAAGTGGCTCATGCTGTACAGTAAGTCAGTATTTTAGGGGGAAATAAAGCAGGCAATGGATACTTCTAGATGGAGAGATGTAGCAGACATAACCCAGTGTGTTATGTCGTCTGTAATTGGATCCTAATTTGAACAAATCAGATGTAAAAAGACATTGGTGCAGTAATTAGGGAAATTTGAAAATGGACTAGGTATATTAGCTCCTGAATAATTACTGTTAATTTTGGTAGATCTATTAATGTTAATATGGTTTAATAGATAAGTGTCCTGATATTTTTGAAGATGAGTGCTAACATATTTCAGAGTGGAATGTCTTGCTGTCTGTGACTGACTTTAAAATACTTTAGGAAGTGGAGACTCCTGGATGGCTCAGTTGGTTGGTCAGGTCATGATCTCAGGGTCCTGGGATTGAGCCCTGGGTTGTTGGGTTCCCTGCTTCTCCCTCTTCCCCCCGTCCCTCCCCACTGCTTGTACTCATACTCTGTCTCTCTCTCAAATAAATAAAATCTTTTAAAAAAATAGAAATTTCAAAAAAATGAGCAAAATCAAGAAAGAAATACAGCAGTAACATGAACAATTTGTAAATAGTATGGGTATATTATGGGTGTCCATTATATGGATTTCTCTACCTTTCTCTTTGAAATTTTCCCTAAAAGACTAGAACAATGGAGGAACAATGAGAACTTGAATGTTCTAGAAGAGATTATTAAGGGAAGTATAAGATTACTGAAAAGACACTAGATAGGATTTAAATCAAAGGTGGAGGAATTGGAACAAAGGACAGAAAAGTCAGTTTCTCTATTCCGAATGGAGGGAAAGGAGAATGTGATGAGTCTGTTACGTTTGTATAGTTTTATATATCTATCTGGTGGTAGAAAATTGAAAGAGTTCATGTCTGATGGCTTCTGCTTTCTCTGTGATATAGAAGGCAAGGTCATTTGTAAGAGGGTGTGAAAGGTCAGAAGCTTAAAGAGTTCAAAGGAACTGAGGTAGTTGATAGAGTGAAAGTAATGAGTAAAAAGCTATGTAGGTTGCCAGACGGTTTTGAGGGCCCAGCAGAGATGAGTGAAATGAATTTGTAGTGTAACTACCATGCCCTGTTTGGCTTTTTAAATCAATGTTTGGTGGCTTGAGTACTGGCCAAAAGAAAGTAAGTGGTTGAATTCATACAAGGTTGTGGTTTTTGTCTGTTGAGTGTGACAGCGTAAAAGGGTCAGGGAAACTAGGGTACTGGCAACTCATGTGGGTGAATTGCTGGACCTGGAGTCTAATCTGTTGAAGAAGGGGACTCGCAGGGAGAGGATGAAGGAGTTCTGGAGGAGTGCTGCACAGAGCAGTGATTGTAGTTAACCACATGGTATTGTATGCCTGAAAGTTACTAAAAGACTAGATCTTAGATGTTCTCTCTACAAAGAAGAAATGGTAATTGTGTGATGGGACAGTTAACTCTTTGTTAAGCGTATTGCGATATATAAATGTCAAATCACTTTCTGTAACTAAAACTTACACCATGACTTACACAGTGTTAGGGGTCAGTTAGATCTCGATTAAAAGATGAGAGATACCATAAACTCCTATTGAACTCCTCTCTCTCATGAACCTTCTCCTTCAAGGGCTTCAAAGTGTCTGTGATTTCCACTACTTACAAGATAGTAAATTAGCCTGTTAACTGTTTCATAGATGCTAGCAGATGTGAGACTCCTTGGTCAGAGACCAAGGACTTTATTCCAGCACAGCAAGTAGCCTATCCTGGTGTTGGTTTTTGCTGATTCCCCCATGTTCCTCAGTTCCTATGGGGTTAACACCAGTAGTGGGCCTAGATAGATGCCACATGTACATCAGATTTGTGTCGCAGCCCAGAAACACTGAGCTTGGGGAATGTACCACTTTTATTGTAAGTGGAAGCAAACCTCTTCTGTCTTGGCGGGAGACATTGTCTCATCCCTCAAGGTTGCTTGTCCAAATACATCCCTGAGAACCAGCTCCCGTGAGAGCGATTAAGGCCTTATAGTTTGGCAGGCCCAGGAAGAATGTGTAGGGATATTCAGGGCCCATGGCCTCTCCCAGAAGTAACCCAGGAGTGGAGAAGTAACCACTCCATAGAGTGGTGGTGATGAGGGAATTGCTTTCTTTTTGTCATTTCTGTTCATGGTACTCCATCCTTTTGGGCACCCAGGTTGGAAAATCTCCTCCATTTGGTGCAGATCCTGGTATATCCTGAATAGCTCTTGCTGGCTGTGTTACCCGAAACTGGATTTGCCTCTTGGTGAGTGTTGAGCCAAAAGGCAGAAGCCAAAGTAAAGGAAAAGGAAAAGGAAGGGTTTACTTGCAGTAAGTAAAAGAGAACAGTGGGTTAATTTTTTCCCCCTCCCCAAAGCAGTGTCTCGCAGAAGGACAAAATTGGGGAGCTTTTAAGCTAAGGGTGCATACGTATTCGTGAAGGAGCCTGGGCGGCAGGGAATACAGCATGGAGATGAGGTAAAAGTTGTCCTAAGGTGATGGAGTCCAGGTCAAAGTCACGAGGAGCTGTAAAAGCAGAGGCCAGTGTCCTCACCTCTCTGGCTCTGGATGGATGGACTGGTATCTTGAGTGCTCAGAGGGTTTAGATCCTGCACTGATAACTCAAGAGTGTGGGTCAGGTGGGTCTCCTGGCCTGATGTGGCTGGCTGTTCTCACATTCTTTCCCAAGATGTCTGGGGCCCTGGAATGACTTTTTTAAGAGAGCTGGGTCTGTTGATCTTTTTTCAGGAACCCTTTACTGTTTCTGTTTACAGCTCTGCTGTAGAGAGTCAGTTGTATGTGGGTGGCTATTGGGGTGGAAAGGCAGTAGTCGATGGGTAGGTAAGTGGCAGTTTTGAACACCCTAAAACAGATGATACCTGTGATGGACCTCCTTTTTAGTACATCAGCAACTCAGTAAGGGCTTTACACCAGTTTTGCATGCCCAGAATTTTTTGGCACTCAGCAAATAAAGAAGCATCAGAACCAGAGTTTTTAGGATTTGAGGGCCAGTGATATCTTTGGAATGGTCCAGCAAGGGTAATTAAGGTTGTGAATTTAAAGAACCTGAATGCTACTTATCTCATTAGGCAGAATGGTCTTCCAGATTGGCTGTAATCTAACCAGCCTAGTACTCTCTGAGGAACATACTAAATTGTTAAACAGAACTTCATCAAGAAATGGTTAAGCCTTATAATGATCAAAATTTGCTGGACATTTAGATAAACAGAGAGCTGTATTATAGTAGTAAATTGGACATGGATTATTAGAATGATGTCCGTTCTTCTTTGTAGTTCAATACCATTCCAGGCAATCCTAATTAACTTGTTAACTTGACAAAATAAAGTTAACCCTAATAAACAGATACTTGTACTCCGGTTGAAGTGAATGAAGGATGACACCAGAAACACATTGTCTCTTACTGGAATCAGAGTCTCTCCAAGTGGGAATTTGGAGTTGGGGTAGTCATTTGGATCTCTAATTTTGACCTGAGGAAATAAAAACTGGGTCTTGTGCTTGGAGAAGCAAAGAAGTTATTTTGTAGAAAGGAGAAAACAAAGAAAAACAGGACAGGTAGAGGAAAAAATACTACCAGTTTTCAGCTTCGGTTTTTTCCCGAGGTGGTAATATTCTTCCCTTTGGGTTCTGTGATTCATCCTAAATCCTTAAATTTTTTCCCCTTTATTTATTAAGCTATTTCAGGCTAATTTATTGGAGAGGTGTTTTAGGTGCTAGGGATGTAGCAAAAAAATAAAGCGAACAAAGTCCCCTTCAAGGAGCTTACATTCTACCAGGAGGCAACCAACAACAAATAAGCAAATACATGCTAGATGGTGTTGAGTCATGAGGCGGCCATATAGGGTAAGGTGGGTGCATATGGGCTGTCAGCAAAGGTCCCTCTGAGGAGATAACATTGAGCAAAAGTCAGCAAGCAATGAAAATATCAGGGGTAAGAGCGGTTCAGGCCAAGGGAAGAGCAGGTGTAAAGACACTGAAACTAGATCCTACTTAGTGTGTTCAAAGGACATCAAGAAGCCTTTGGAGTGGCTGGAGCAGAGTGAGGGGCAGCGTGATGGATCAGGTCAGAGAGGTGTGTAGGGGATTGTGTAGGGCTCTGTAGGTCAGGGTAGACTTAGGTTTTCCTCTGAATTGGAGTGGAAAATCTTGTAGGATTCAAAGGAGAAGAAAGACCGTTGTTTTAATAAAGGATGACTCAGTTGCTATATTTAGGACAGAGGAGGGCAGTAGAAGGGAGCCCAGGTGAGAGATGGTGGTGGCTTAGACCAAGGTAGGCAGAGTGGGGGTATTTGGGTTTGATCAGGCCCTAGATATTTTTCTGAAGGAAGAACTGGCAGGTTGTGCTGATGGGTTACATGTAGGGTGTGAAAGAAGTAAGGATGACTCCCCGGTGTTTGGCTTAAAGGGTTGACAGCACTGACTTTCCATTTACTGAAAACAGGGAAGACCTGGGGGTAGAGTGGGGTTCGGCTTTGAAGTAGGAACTCTGTGGTGCCTATTAGACATCTAAATGGGGATAAATAGGTATTATGGGTGTTGTCTGAAGTGTCGTAGATGATTTCTCACTGGACTGTATTCTAGTCCTGACGGTCTGTAAATTAGACTTGACTCTTCAACTCAGGATTTCTCTTATATCCTTGGATCACATTCTCCGTTGGACCCTTTCAGTGAGTAATTGAGGTCTGTATTTACCAAGTCGGTTGTTGCCGGATCTTGGAATTGCTAGCTCACTTGAATTACGGAAGGATCAAAGAGAAGTTGTGTGTCAGTAGTTTAAAAAGTAGGTTAATGTGTAAATGGAGACCTGAATCTAGCCCGCTGGGTTTTTGTTTTTGTTTTTGACAGTTGCTTCCACTTGCTGATTTCTGAGGCAAATAAGCAGAAGGATGAGTGAGCTGGAGCAGTTGAGGCAGGAAGCTGAACAGCTACGGAATCAGATCCAGGTAAGAGTGGAGTTTCTCGTTCTGGAATTTTGACACTTCTGTTTAGTACCAGCAATGAATAAAATGTGTTCATTATTGGATCAGTTTACAAATACCAAATGTATGAGTCTTGAAGTGGTCATTTTGTTTTTATCATACCTCTAAAGTACTCTCTAAAAATCATTCCTAACAAATGTCTGTGTGGACTTAGGACCTCTGTGTCCCTAAGAAGTTAATACTCTATATGTAATTACTGTGGAGAGACAAACTTAATTCTTATTCACACACCTGGAATTGTAGCTTGGTTTTTGGTGTCCTGTGATGAGGCAGATATTATCACATTGCAATACGCTAGAAAAATCTGAATCTCTGAAATATTAGATTGCAGAAAAACATGAAAAATTATTAGTGGCATAATAAACACATACCTGTCATCTTTTACTCTTGGAAATAACTCAAAACAGTGAAGAACTTAAACAAATACAAGTTCCATCTAACCAGAAAATTAAAAGACCTTTAGAACTTCATGCCAAGAATCAAACAGTAATGCATCAAGATGTGGGAAGACTGAGAGGGACAGTTTTTGCAAAAGTGGCTAGTACTCCTTCAGCAAAAACACCAGTAACCCTCTGGAACAGAGGAAACATGTTTTCCTGGACCAAGAAGATAGAGATAAAAGATGGCATGTCTATTTTCCTTCATGTTTAGGAAGCCTCTTGGTGAGCAGGGTAGAGGAAGGAGACTGGATTGTATCCTTGCTGTGCCTACTTACTGCAGAGAAAGCAAGGTTTGAAACAGTAGGGGATACACAGAAGAACTTCAGAACAAAGCCAGGAGAATCCCTAATGACTCGGAGCACTGCTGCCCGCCCCCCACGGCCTCCTCCCCCTGCCTGTGAACCTTCTTCCACAAGAGATGTTTCAGAACTCATCTGATTTGATGACGGAAGAATCAGAAGAAAGAATCAAGCATAGGATCTATACACGGATATTACAAGAAAAGAGAGGAAAGGAACAGGAAGAACAAAGGATGGCTGAAGGACACTCACCAAAAAAATGTGGATACTGACTGGATTGAAATCCTGACTAACCAAATCTCCTTTCAGGAATTCAAGGACGTGGATAATTAAGATGCAAATAAGAACTCTGGCTTTGATAGGTCAGGTGTCTGACAAAGCTGTCAAAGGAGGGATTTATTTTGCCTGGGATGATGAGGGAAGGCCTCACAGAATACTCTCTGAAGTAGATGTTGCCAGCACCAGAACGGATTCTCTGCCACCTCTGCTTGGTGTCCCTTGCTGCAGAAGCTGGACAGGACTGACAGACTGGCTGAGTGCATGGTCCCATGAGCATGTCATTTAAGAAAATGTTCTCTGTATACACAAGCTTGGATTTTTCTTTCTTTTTTTATTTTGGAATACATATAAATAAGATCATATGGTATTTGTCTCTGACCTTTTTCACTTAATGCTCACAGTGTCCACCCATGTTGTTGGAAATGGCGAGACCTTTTCTTTTTATGGCTGGATAATACTCTTGTGCATGTGTACGTACCACCTAGGTTTTCTAGTTTTATGGTTTCGGGTGTTAAATTCAAGTGTTTAATGCATCTTGAGTTTATTTTTGTGTCTGGAGTAAGATAGTGGTATAGTTTCATTCTTTTGCTTGTGGTTCTCCAGTTCTCCCAACACCATTTATTAAGAGACCATCTTTCCCCTGTTGTCATAAATTAATTGACCATACACACATAGGTGTATTTCTGGGTTCTCTGTTCCATTGATACATGTGTCCATTTTTATGCTACTGTACTGTTTGATAACTGTGACTTTGTAATGTCGTTTGAAATCTGAGAACATGATGCCTCCCATTTTGTTCTTTTATCTCAAAATTTCTTTGGCTACTCAGGATCTTCTGTGGTTTCATACAGAGTTTAGGAAGTAAAATGTGTATTTTTGTAGAAAATACCATTCGACTCTCGATAGGAATTGCCTTGCATCTGTAGCTTGCTTTGGGTGGTATGGATTAACAGTATTCTTTCGATCCATGAGGCATAGAACAGCTTCCCATTGATTTTGTGTCTTCAAGTTTCTTTCATCTTTGTTTTAATAGTTTTCCGTGTACAGGTCTTTCACCTCCTTGATTAAATTTATCCCTAGGTATTTTATTCTTTTTGATGCAGTTGTAAATGGGATTGTTTCTTGATTTCTTTCTGATAGTTTTTAGTGTATAGAAATGATAGATTTTTTTTTTTAGATCTTCTTTTTTTTTTTTTTTTTTTTTTAGATTTTTTTTTTTTATTTGTCAGAGAGAGAGAGAGGGAGAGAGCGCAAGCACAGGCAGACAGAATGGCAGGCAGAGGCAGAGGGAGAAGCAGGCTCCCTGATGAGCAAGGAGCCCGATGTGGGACTCGATCCCAGGACGCCGGGATCATGACCTGAGCCGAAGGCAGCTGCTTAACCAACTGAGCCACCCAGGCGTCCCTTTAGATCTTCTATATATTTTGTATGTCTTGCGGATTTACTGAAATTTTTTTTTTGTAAGATTTTATTTATTTTGACAGAGACACAGCGAGAGAGAGGGAACACAAGCAGGGGGAGTGGGAGAAGCAGGCTTTCCACTAAGCAGGGAGCTTGATGTGGGGCTCAAACCTAGGACCCTGGGATCATGACCTGGACCGAAAGCAGACGCTTAATGACTGAGCCACCCAGGAGTCCCCTGAATTTATTTCTCGTGTGTGTGTGTGGGGGAGGGGGTCTTTAGGGTTTCCTATATATAATACCATGTCATATGCAAATAGTTTTATTTCTTCCTTTCCAGTTTGGATGCCTTTATTCCTTTTTCTTGCCTAATTGCTCTGCTGAGGACTTCCAGTAATATGTTAAATTACAGTGGGGAGAGTGGGTATCCTTGTCTTGTTACTGATGTCAGAGGAAGAGCTTTCAGCTTCTCATTGTTGAGTATGATGTTAGCTGTGGACTTGTCATATAGAACTTTTGTTATGTTGAGGTACAGTTCCTCTACACCCATTTTTTTGAGAGTTTTTCTCATAAACGGATGTTGAATTTTGTCGAATGCCTTTGTGTCTATTGAGATGAGTGTACAGTTTTTATCTTTGATTTTGTTAACGTACTGTATCATTGATTTGTGGATGTTGAGCCATCCTTGCATCCCTGAGATAAGTCTCACTTGATTATGGTGTGATTGTTTCAGTATACTGTTAAATTTGGTTTGCTAATAATTTGTTGAGGATTTTTACATCTGTGTCGATCAGGGGTATTGATCTGTAATTTCTTTGTGGTGTCCTTGCCTGGGGTGATTAGCCAAATACATGGTTGCATGCTAATCTCCTTAATCTTCTTAGCAACCCTTTAATGTAGATGGTTTTGCTTTGTTTTGTAGCTGAGGAAACTGATCCTCAGTAAGATGAAATAATCTGCCAAGGCAAGTGCTAGCTCCAGGATTCAAGCCAGGTATATGTGTGTTTTTGAAGATTTTGTTTATTTACATGAGAGATTGTGCGTGCATGCACAAGCTGTGGGATTGGGGGAGGGAGAAGGAGAAGCAGACCCACTGAGCAAGGAGCCAGATGCCAGGTTGGATCCCAGAACCTTGACCTCATGACCTGAGCCAAAGGCAGACAGACGCTCAGCTGACTACACCACCCAGGTGCCTCTCAGACCAGGTATATTTTGACGCCAGAGCCTGTGTCCTCCTGGCCCTGCAGCCTGTGCTGACATCCTCTCTGCAGCCTGTGTTGTCCTAGGAGTCTGGTGGCTGTTCTCTGATGATGTGCTGCTCTTTCCCCCTTCATCGCCCTTTTTACAAATGGTTTCCTTTGCCTAGGGTTATACTACCTTGGCTCCAGTTTTTCCTCCCATTGACTCCTATCTGTTGAGTCCCGGTCCTCTGAAAAGCCTCACCAGAGTCCTGTCCTTGGATTTAGTCTCCTTTCATTGGAAGGCAGGCCGCATGGTGTGGTGGAAAGTGCATGGGCTTCAGCTCTTCCTAATCCTGTGGCCTTGAACAAGTTTAACTTCTGTGACTCTTGATCTCTTTGCTGTAAGGTGAGAATACCAGTGCCCACTACGTAGGTTTGTGGAGATCACGTGAAATGACGTGCATAGGACTTAACAGTAAATTATAGCACTTTGGGTTTGTGTTACAGGGTTGACCACAGCTGGCCTTGTTTTATAGTTCCCTGTGCACATTTGCCTCTGCTGCTTGTACTCAGATGGAAAGTTCTGTGTCCTAATCATTGTTGATAGCTCACTGGCGTCCCAAACACAATTGCATAGATGCAGGTGCTCACATTCCTCTCCCGCAATTTCAAGTGACCACTTGTATGTACAGTGCCATGTACTGTACCTCTCAGTTTAATCACGTCATGCTGTATTTAAAGGCCCTCCCTTTGTCCCCCTCACTTCTAGAATATATAATCTAACTGTATACTTCACTGTGGTATAAACACATGACATAATAGAAAGGTATGCAATCTTATGCAGTAGGATTTATTTTAAATTTAAAAAATAAAGGAAACATTCTTCTTTTGTAATTGTTATTTGGAGTGAGAAATATATCACTTTTGCACAAAGATGTCTTACATTTTGGTGGACAATATGGACTTCAGCCTTTAATTGGGAATCATTTTTTTTTAAAGATTTTATTTATTTATTTGACAGAGATCAATCACAAGTAGGCAGAGAGGCAGGCAGAGAGAGGAGAAGCAGGCTCTCCACCAAGCAGGGAGCCCGATGCAGGGCTTGATCCCAGGACCCTGAGCTCATGACCTGAGCCGAAGGCAGAGGCTTAACCCACTGAGCCACCCAGGCGCCCCAAATTGGGAATAATTTTATATTCTTTTATAATGGATAAGTGTCCATAAGAGTAAATTCTTCGGCATGTGAATAGAATCTTTGCATGATTTGCAAGTACCTGCTAATTGTATAATGCTTATATTCCAACGTTTTAATTTTATCATTTTGCACTATTCAGTAATTATCACTTACTGTTTAATTGTACTATTAATATTACAAACCTTCCGTGAGGGCTGACATTTCTGTCTTGTCTGCTCCTATAACTGTGGGCCCAGGATAGTACCTGACACAGATTTTTTTTTTTTTATTTGAATGACTGGGTTAAGAAAGGTGACCTAAACAAGGATAGTTCATTTTCACAAAGCTTAAAATCAGAAAAATGTTTCTAGAATTTAGTCCTTAACTCTACCACTTTTGGAACATAGATAGCTCAGGCCATCACCATCATTTCTGGAAATTCTTTTCATTGTAGGAAACTAGACTAAATTATTCTTTGCCAAATGAGGTTTCTTAACCCACAATTTGACTAAGAATGAGAGAATCAAGTCATATATTTGTGTAACTACTTGTGAACATCCTTACATAGAAGTAGTCTAAGTGTTACAAATAGGTTGAAAGGCAGCTAAAAAAGGTCGTGTGTTCCATCTAGTCTTTGCTCAAGCAGAGGCAGGCATTTTTCTTTCGGCTGACTGCGACACACTGCCCATTTGGGGCATTTATTCAGCTACTGTGTGCTTCATCTTTGCACAGAAGTGCGCTGAGTACAGTAGGGAAAATGTGTTGGAGAGGATAGTACCCTGACCTTTGAGACGAAAAAAATTGTTTAGTAGGAAGAATTGTGCTTCTGATTTTCCCATGTTATATGAATCCTCTCAGTTTATTGAGAAACTTGATTTAAAACATCTTGTTGCTTATTAAATGTTACTTGTTATATCAATTTGTTTCACTGTTCTCTTCTTTTTGATAAGTGTCTTCAGTTTGTGTAAAAATTTAAGCTCTCTTTGAAAGGCTGTCCTAGAATGCTTAAACGTAAACAGCTGCTTACCTGGAAGGACCTTGCTGCTTACAGATGTGACTCAGTATGAGCCGTTTCCTACCGCAGAAATTGTTTTCCTAATGTATCCTATCTTTTCCTCATTGGACCTAAAATATTCCTAATTGCATTTACACTGTACACAGATACTAAGCATTTTAAGGAAGTGCTATATATTTATAAAAATATTTCCGAAATGACCTGAGTACGCTACAGATATCCTTCCTATCACCTCAACGTCTAAATGCCAGAACAAACCAAATGGGAACTCTGAACCTTTTTGCTGAAGCTTAGTAACAAATAGAACTCTGAATACTCTGGGCCTATTAAATCAACCTAGTTCATTTTTACTCATGGGGATGCAATTTAAAATCTTTTAATCATAAACCAGAAGTATATTTGTACAGTAGAATTGAGAGTCCCTAAATGAACCCATATATCTAGGGCCGATTGATTTTTTTTCAGTGAGGATAATAACGACCATTTGAGAGGGAAAAAACAATCTTTTCAACAGATGGTGCTGGGACAACTGGATACCCACATGCAAAAGAATGAATTTGGACACCTACCTCATACCATTTATAAAAATTAACTGAAAATGGTACCTAAATATAAACGGTAAAAGTGTTGAAAATTTTAGGTGGCACTGTCAGGTAAGTGTCCAACTCTTGGTTTTGGCTGGAGTCATGCTCTCAGGGTCCTGGGCTTGGGTCAGCTTGAGAGTCTCTCTCTCTCTCACCGCCCCTCCCGCTTCTCCTGTCTCTGTCTCTCAAATAAATAAAATCTTTAGTTACAAAATTTTTACTTTTTTTAAAAACACAAGCTGTTAACCTTTGTGACCTTGGATTCAGCAGCAGTTTAATATGACATGGAAAGCCCAAGCAACAGAAGGAATAGATAAATCAGACTTAAATTAAAAACTTACGTAAGGACACAGTTAAAAAAATGAAAAGACAACCTACAGAATGGGAGAAAGTATTTGCCAATCATATAACTGATAAGAATCTAGTGTCCAGAATATATAAAGAGCTCCTACAACTCAACCATAATGCAGTTTAAAAAGGGGCAAAAGATTTGGACAATTCTCCAAAGATCTACAGATGGTGAGTAAGCTCATGTACAGATCGATATTCCATGCGAAGAAGATGCTCACCGTCACTAATCATTAGGGAAATGCAGATAAGAACTACAGTGAGAACCATGACAGTGTGGGTGAGGATGTGAAGAAATCGGAAAGCTCATACTACATTCCTGGTGGGAATGTAAAATGGTACAGCTGTTGTGAAGAAAACAACTTGACACTTGATTAAAGAGCTAATTGCAGAGTTACACATCACTCACCACTCCTAGGTATATACCCAAGAGAACTGAAAATGTGGATGCACAACTCACAAGGGTGTTCACAGCCTCATTATTCACAAAAGCCAAAAAGTGGAAAGAAATTAAATGTCCATCAGTTAATGGATAAACAGCATGATCCTTTCAAACAGTGGAATATTAGCCATGAGAAGAGATGGAGTACTGACATTTGCTACAACATGGATGGACCCTGAAAACTTACATTAAGTGAAAGAAGCCAGACACAAAATGTCCTATTAAAAGATTGCATGTATAGAAATGTCCAGAATGGGCAAATCCATAGGAAAAAAAAAGTAAACTAGTGATTACCAGGGAATGAGGGGATTAGGGGGTATTGGGATTTTTTTGTACCTTTGTTTCTTCTTCTAACTTTTATTTTTTAATGGTAACTTCTGGAATTAGTGGTGGTGGTTTCACAAAGTTATGAATGTACTGACCACTGAATTTTAAATAAAGACTATGTGGTACAGTGAAAGGTGTATTTGTAAGTCTATGTTTTCAATGAAAATAGTATTTTAAGTCCTATCCAGAGATTTCCATGTTTAAATGTATTATAATCTTCTTTCTTTACTTCAGGATGCTAGGAAAGCATGTAATGATGCAACGCTTATTCAGGTAAAGTTATTTTTCTCTCCATTCATTTTAGTAATTCACATGAAAGAGCTTGATGTGGATGCAAACGATACTCAGATGGTTATTAGTATTTAATAAAAAAAAGTGAGCTCTGTATTTAAAAATATTACAATTTGTTAGATGCTGTACATGTGCTTTTTATTTTTTTAGATTTTTTAAAAAAGATTTTATTTATTTATTTGACAGAGATCACAAGTAGGCAGAGAGTCAGGCAAGGGGCGGGGGGAAGCAGGCTCCCTGCTGAGCAGAGAGCCCTTGTACTGAGCCATCTAGGCACCCTGTACATGCGCTTTTTAAAGCACCCTTGTTTAAATAGAAGACTCTAGGGGGAAAATATGTAGATTCGTATGTATTTTTTTAGGTAACTTCCGATTCATTTTGATATGCGCTGATTATACTTTTTTTTTACATCAGCTCTTAGGAAGGTTTCATTAGTTTATATTGTTAATTCTTATTAAGGAAATATTTTATGTGCTCTACTAGAGCTTGCTTTTTTTTTTTTTTTTTAGAGCTTGCTTTCTTATAAACAGTTAAAAATATCCATGTTTTACTCTTTGATCATCTGCTATTTGATTTTTATCTGTGGCTTTTTTTTCCCCCTAAAGTTGGAAGGTATGTCTATTCTTAAAAGTTAATAGTCTATGATAAATATTCTCACTGGAAGGTGCGCAAATAGGAACATTCAAAGTCCCTTTTTCTTCAACTTACTGATCCTGTAATGGCTCTGGCATTATTTAAAGTACCTTCAGTTGCTCTAAAGTTGTCTTCTGTCTTATGCCTATTATTTCTGCTTTATTGTCTGAGGTATATCTGAGTTGTAAAGAATAATATTCTTGTTGTTTTCTAAAGATCACATCAAATATGGATTCTGTGGGCCGAATACAAATGCGAACGAGACGTACGTTGAGGGGTCACCTAGCTAAGATCTATGCTATGCACTGGGGATATGATTCAAGGTTTGTACCTGCATTTTTTTTTTTTTTAAGAGATGCGGAGGGACAGCGGTAGGAGAAAGGTGGGGAGAGGAGAGAGAAAGAGAATCTCAAGCAGACTCTGCACTGAACATGGAGCTCAAGGCAGGGATCAGTTCTGGGATCATTACATGAGCCAAAGGTCTAACTGCTTAACCAACTGAGTCACCCAGGTGCCCACGCCAGCTGATTTTTAAAGAATGTATTTCAGGGTGCATGGGTGGCTCAGGGAGTTTAGTGTCCAACTCTTGATCTCAGCTCAGATCTTGATTTCAGGATTGTGAGCTCAAGAAAATTGTTGCCGCTGCTACATAAATTCCTGCTAATGTCATTTACCTATAGGGAAGGGATCCAAATGGCTTGGTGACAGGGAGGGGAAGGTGACTTTTTTTTCCCCCACTGGATAGCTTTTTTAAAGATTTTATTTATTTATTTGACAGACAGAGATCACAAGTAGACAGAGAGGCAGGCAGAGAGAGGAAGGGAAGCAGGATCCCTGCTGAGCAGAGAGCCCGATGCTAGATCCCAGGACTCTGGGATCTTGACTGAGCCGAAGGCAGAGGCTTTAACCACTGAGCCACCCAGGTGCCCCCGGATAGCTTTTTTATATCTTTTGAATTTTATATCCTAGTGAAAATGTCCAAAGCAAAATAAAAAATTAGTTAACTAATAGTTGTTAAGAATTCATATTTAACCAGCAAACAAAGCTTTCTGCTGTTCAAGCCCAGCCCACTTTTCTCAGCTGTTACACCCATTTCTCACACACTCTGTGCAAGTGGAAAATTCACAGTTCCTGAAACACGTGCTGTATTTTTCTCCTTGTCAATGAACATACCCTCCTCACAGAATATGGACTTCTACCTTTAGCTTACAGGATTCCATTTTTCAGTATGCGTTGTTTTTGGCAAGACTCAACAAGACTCAACAACAGCATTGATTTTATACCACCCCTCTGACAATTTGCACTTACTTAACTTACTATAAACTTGTTGTAAATACCTTCTCTCTGCCAGATGGTAGAGGCCTCAAAGGCAGGAGGCATATCCAGCATCATATCCAGAAAGGCTGCCTTGCCTTCACTGGCTCCCAGTTCAGATTTTTAGGTGGAGTGAAATACGGTTTTAGGGTTATATGTACTCTGTTGTCATTAAGCCTAAGTCAGTAAATAATGAACCAGTCAGCTATTAGCTATCAGAATCTTGAATAAGAACTAGAATGTTGTTACCATAAAAAGTTGAATCATTTTTTTTAAAAAGTTGAATTATAACCAGAAACATTTTTAGCAAAAATGTTTATATTTAGTAAAATGTTTAAATTTTGCTAAATTCTGTGTCCTACTGAAAACTTTTGGCATGCAGAAAAAAATTTATTTTTTTAAGTTGGGAAGATAATTTTCTGGTATCCAGTTTTTAATTAGAAAAGTATTTTTTTCTTAACTATTCTCTAGTAATGCAGTGGATGACTAATTTAAGCTACTTTTTTCCTCTAAGTGTCAAATTATTTTTGTGTTTTTTCCTCTAGGCTACTAGTCAGTGCTTCCCAAGATGGAAAATTAATTATTTGGGATAGCTATACAACAAATAAGGTAGGATATCTTAGTCATTCTCTTTAATCTTTTATTTGGGTCTGGTGTCTACCAGTGCTTTCCTTTATTCAGTTATTTCAAACTTAAATTTCCCTCAAAGATAAAATTACTCCATTTATTTTACTCTAGATCCTCTGTTTGGGCCTAGTATTTGCTTTTAATAATTAAGCCCTTTTATGTTCCCAAGGACAGTGGTAGGACTATCATTCAGTGTATTTTACTTGAGTCTCCTACTTTGTATTTTAGTATTAGAAAAGGGTGTGCATTAGTTTTACACATGGATGGTTTATTTTTTTAAAGTTTTATTTATTTAAGTACACTCTGCATTCAGCGTGGGGCTCAGACTCACAACCTTGAGATCAGGAGTCCAAAGCTCTTATGAATGAGTTAGCTAGGTGCCACTATAAATGATTTTTTTTTAATTACGCATTTCCTAATGGGCAACGACCCTGAGGTTTTTATTTCTAGTTGTGGGTAAGCCACGTTGCTACTGTGAGGGTTTTCTTGGATCCGCTGGCTTGCTCAGGAGATGCAGAAGCTTGGAAGCAAATTACGACTTTTTCCCATCTTGGCAAAACCCAATGGTCCTCCTAATGTGTCCACTGGAAGGAATCCTTGATGTCAAAGGGTTGAGTGGCAGTGGAAAAGCTTCCACTCAAGAAACTTACACATATGAAATACCTTTTATATTCTGTGTATTTCTATCACTATTTTTATTAAAGATTTAAAAGTACTTTTTTTTTTAAAAAGATTTTATTTATTTATTTGACAGAGATCACAAGTAGGCAGAGAGGCAGGCAGAGAGAGAGAGGAGGAAGCAGGCTCCCTGCTAAGCAGAGAGCCTGATGTGGGGCTCGATCCCAGGACCCTGGGATCATGACCTGAGCCGAAGGCAGAGGCTTTAACCCACTGAGCCACCCAGGCACCCCTAAAAGTACTGTTTTGTGAAGTAAACGATAACTTCAGCCTGATTGAGATTTTAAAGCTAGCTAAGACAGATTTATGAGTTTTTCTATATATTAGTTGGCCCATCCAGCCTGTCTTTCAGCCATATTTTCCTAGAACAAGAATAGTTTTTAAAATATTTTAGGTTTAAGCAAGAGCATAATAGGATTCAACCAGTGTGTTCATTCTCTGGATCATTTAGCCTTGCTGTTCCCATATACCTTAAATTTTGTCACCTACTTGCAAATGATTGCTATTGGGTAATAAAGCACAGCAAACTATTGCCATTTTTAAAATTTGGGTGCAGAGTGTATATCCAGCTATTAGAAGGACACAGTGCCATCTCTCTCAAAGATTTATTTATTTGAGTGAAAGAGAGAGCACAGACTAGGGGGAGAGGCAGGAAGGAGAGGGAGAAGCAGACTTCCCACTGAGCAGAGCTCATAGCAGGCTCCATCCCTGGACCCCAGGGTCATGACCTGAGCCGAAGGCAAACGCTTAACCAACTGAGCCACCCAGGTGCCCCCACAGTGCCATCTCTTTATTGGAGAACCATTTTATTTTTTAATTTTTTATGGAAGAACCATTTTAATTGGCTCTGATACTTGCATTGTTTAGTGTCATATTGGAGGAAATTCCTCTTTTGACTACTGTTGCCAGAACAAAGAATTTTAGTAAGTTCTTTAACATTTGCATTTAATGTTTTGAATGGATGTATTTATTAGCATTGAAACATTCTACATCCTTCTCTTAAAATAATTCTTGAAAAAGAACACTTAAATCCAAATGAATTGTTGATATATGCTAATGTGCCTATTAGTTTTTCTGTATTATTAGTATTTTATTTTTCATTGTTCATTTAAACCATTGCATTTTTAATTTGGCTTATTTTTAGTTAGATGCATTTAATTTTTAGTTATATTTGCTTCATTGTAAATCGGTTTGAAAAATGGACTGTTTTTGTAATCTTAGTAATAGTTTCTGTGTTATATTTGTTGTACAGATGCATGCTATTCCTTTGAGATCTTCCTGGGTGATGACCTGTGCCTATGCTCCGTCCGGTAATTACGTCGCGTGTGGAGGGCTGGACAACATCTGCTCTATATATAACTTAAAAACCAGAGAGGGAAATGTGAGAGTGAGCCGGGAGTTACCGGGTCACACAGGTGAGCTGCACTAGATACTGTCCTTTCCTACCAAATAGGAGGACTCCTGAGTGAGCCAGTGAGCTAGAATGTGTGGCAAATCGTGCTCAGCTGCTGAAGGTTGAGTGTTTATCAAGTGAGAGTAAAAATGACTATGAATCAGCAAAGCACCAAGTTTAAAGGTCTACAAGTGATGACTGTAACCTTATTTTTCTTTCAAAAATAACACTATTTTATGAAAATGACAGATCGATTGCAAAAGATTCAAACAATAAACCCCACAAATACAGGGGTGCTTGGGTGGTCAGTCATTTTAAGCGTCTGACTCATGATTTTGGCTCAGGTCATGATCTGAGTTCAAGCCCCGTGTTGGGCTCCATGCTTAGCACGGAGCCCATTTTAAAAAAAACAAAAAACATAATTCTCTGTTTTCTCTGCCACCATATAACAGTTATGGGATTTTGGCATCTAAGTTACGTAACTGAAAGTGTGTATTAGATACATAGTGAAAAATACGTCATAAACGTGAGAGTACATTGCTTGGTTTGCCAGGGTGCACACCAGAGGGTGTATTTGGTTTTCAGTGTTAATAAGGAATTTATTGCCGTTCATCAGGCTTCTGCCTCTCTGAATTCTTGGTAGTACTATTTGATGATGCTTTTCATAAAAATCTCTAATATCCTTTTCCTGCCATATCCATTTCCATATTCGGAAACACTGGTAAATTCTGAGCATTCAGGTGACCGTGTTCCATGAAACTGTCACTGAGGTTGTAATTTCTCACAGTGTTAGTAGAGGATTTCCCAGTGCACCAAACCCAGTCTGCCATAGATGATAGAGATTTGTGTAAAGGAATCTCTCTCTTCAGTAATCATAGTAGGCAGAAGGGAACTGTGTCCCAAGTTTGTCATTTCTGGAGTGTCTAACAGGATATGCCATCGACATAGTAATTACCTGAGAATTTCCTGATAAAATTGAATTGAGTTGCAGAGAGCATAGAACTGGAAGTAAAACTATAGGTTATGCCAACAAATATATGTTGCCTATGTATTGGGTTTTAAAAAATGTGTATTAGTAGTTCACGTGCTAATTGGGTTATTCCGTTTAGTTAACCTAAAAGTTGTTGCTGTCCATGCTACAGGCTACTTGTCCTGCTGCCGATTTCTAGATGACAGCCAAATCGTTACAAGTTCAGGAGACACAACTTGGTAAGTGTGGTCCACGCGAACACTGATTTGGGGATTGAGGGTGGTAGTTGGAACTAACATAAGGAAAGATCTGATAGCTGTTATTTTAATTTACGATTAATTACAGTGCTTTATGGGACATCGAAACTGCCCAACAGACCACCACTTTCACTGGGCATTCTGGAGATGTGATGAGTCTTTCCCTGAGTCCTGACATGAGGACTTTTGTTTCTGGTGCTTGTGATGCTTCTTCCAAATTGTGGGATATTCGAGATGGAATGTGCAGACAGTCTTTTACTGGACACGTGTCAGATATCAATGCTGTCAGTGTAAGTAAATAGCATCTCTAAGGAAACTGTATTGTGGATATAAACTGTTGAAATCTATAACATGGTTATAACAACAAAACCCCCAAGCAGATAACTACAGATAGATTAAGCCAGATAAGTATTCCATGTATATGAGCATGAACTAATCATATGTGGTTATTACTGTCCTGTGTAGGTCAAATGCTAAACTGTTAAAAATGACTAGAATTTCCAAAAGTACTATGAATGCAAACGCTTTTGTGTATAAGACACTCCTCATTTTGGAAGAAGATGTATTTGGGGAAAAAATTGTTTCCTGTTTATGCACATATAACAAAGAAACAAAGCCATTTTTGGGGGGCGCCTGGGTGGCTCAGTGAGTTAAAGCCTCTGCCTTCGGCTCAGGTCATGATCCTAGGGTCCTGGGATTGAGCCCCACATCGGGCTCTCTGCTCACTGGGGAGCCTACTTCCCTTCCTCTCTCTCTGCCTGCCTACTTGTGATCTCTGTCAAATAAATAAATAAATAAAATCTTTTAAAAAAATGAAAGCCATTTTTTATAATTTTGTTGAACATCTAAGAAAGTAAAAATGGTAGAAGATCACTTAAAAGTAGATTGCTACAAACTGTAGATGTTATACCACAAATTTTCTCGGCAACCACAAAACAACAGCAAAAACCAAAAACCAACAATAATGTTGCTAAAAAACCAAGACACGATATTTAAAAATTCAGAAATTTTTTAAAAACAAAAAATGTAGAAAAAGAACAAAGAATAGGACAAAAGGCAAAGAGCAAGATGGTGAATTTAAACCTAATACTGTCAATACAATAATCATATAAAATGTAAATGGTCTAAACAATACAGACAGAAACAGGACTCCTTTTTTTTTTTTTTTTTTTTTTTTTTTTTTTTGAAGATTTGATTGAGTGAGTGAGCAAGCACAAGTAGGGGAGGGGAAGGGGAAGGCGGGAGAGAAGCAGACTCACTGCTGAGGAGCGAGCCCAATGCAGGACTCGATCCCAGGACCCACCCCTTATTATTTGGCCAGCCTGGTTAGAAGAGAATTTTAGAGCAGGTATACCTAATCTTCTCCATCTCTATCTTCTGTCACCTCTCTCGGGTTGATGGTATTCTGTTTTCCTAATTTGCGTAGATTTTCTCAGGGATGAATGGAGTTTATTAAATGCTTTCTCTTCATCTGTTGAGAAGATCATGTGGTTTTTGTTTTTAGTCTGTTAGTGAATTCACATTGATTTTTCTTCCCCCTAATATTAACCCAACCCTTTATTTCTGGGACAAATCATAGTTGGTGATCATACATAATTGTTTTTATATATTACCTTTGATTTATAAAAGTTTTTATGAAGTTTTATAGCCATATTCATAAAAGTTCTATTTTTTCCTTTCTTCAAATTTTTTTTCTAGTTTGGTATCAGACTAATGCTGGCCTTGTAGGCAGACTTGGGGACCATTCCCTCCACTTTAGCTGTCCGGGACAGTTTGTGTAGAATTGGTCTGTCTTCTTCCTTAAATGGTTTATTTTTTTTTTGTTATGTTTTTGTTTTGTTCTTTGTTTTTGTTTCTTTTTTTAAAAGATTTTATTTATTTAATAAATGGAGAGAGAGAGTACAGAAGCAGGGGGAGCCACAGGCTCCCTGTTCCCCCAGCAAGGACCCTGGGATCATGACCTGAGCCGAAGGCATACGGACACTCAACTGACTGAGCCACACAGGCATCCCAGATGTTTGGTTTAATTTCTCTGTGAAAGCTCTCTGGGAGAGTTTTCTTTGTGAGAAGAGATTTAATGATGAATTTAATGTCTTACTTAGATACAGACCTGTTGAGGTTATCCATTTATCCATCAAGTCCTAACCCCCACTACCTCAGGGTGTGTGACCTTATTTGAAAATAGGGTTGTTGCAGATGTGATTAGCTGAGGCATACCAGATTGGAGGTCTTTTAATCCAAGATGACCAGTGTTCTTAGAAAAAGGGGAAGGCTCCAGAGCAACAGGCAGAGAAGGTTAACAGTGTGAAGAGTCCCAGGGAAAAGACTGCCAGCCACAGCACTTAGATACCTTGACTTTAGGCTTGCAGCCTTTAAAACTGCGAGACGTTAAATTTCTGCTGTGTAGAGGCACCTGGGTGGCTCAGCGGGTTAAGCCTCTGCCTTCGGCTCAGGTCATGATCTCAGGGTCCTGGGATCGAGCCCCACATCGGGCTCTCTGCTCAGCGGGGAGCCTGCTTCTCCCTCTTTCTCTCTCTGCCTACCTCTCTGCCTTCTTGTGATCTCTGTCTCTCTGTCAGATAGATAAATAAAATCTTAAAAAAAAAAAATTTCTGCTGTGTAAACTACACTGCTGTGAGACCTTAAATTTCTGCTGTGTAAGCTACGCTGTTTGTGGTGCTTTGTTACACAGTAGTCCTAGCAAATGAATACATTTGTAGAGGTTTATCTGTTTTCTTTATCTTCTCAAAGAACAATCTTTTGGTTTGAGTGATTTGCTCAATTTTTGTTTTATTTAATCGATTTTTCACTGGATTATTTATTTCTAGGCTGTGTAGTTGGGTGTCATTTTCTTTTCCTAGGCGTGTAAGGTAGAAGTTGAAACCATTGATTGGAAACTTTTTATTTTTAAAGATTTTATTTATTTGTCAGAGAGGAAGAGAGAGAGAGAGAGCACACAAGCAGGCAGAGAGGCAGGCAGAGGCGGAGAGAGAAGCAGGCTCCCTGCTGAACAAGAAGCCCGATGCGGAACTTGACTCGGGATCATGACCTGAGCTGAAGGCAGCAGCTTAACCCAATGAGCCACCCAGGCATCCCGGAAACTTTTTATTTGTAAATATTGAAGCTTAAAGTGGTAAATTTCTAAACATTGCTTTTGGTGTACCCCACAGATTTGGATGTTGCTGTGTTTTCATTTTCATTTAGTTAAACATTTTTTATAATTTTGATCTCTTTGACTCATGAGGTTTTTAGAAGTTTTCAAATGTGTGGAGATGTTCTAGATATTTTTATTTTTGTTTTTAATTGTATTATGGTCCATGAATACACTTTGTATGATTTATAGGATTCTAAACTTGACATTTGTTTTATGGTCCAGAAAACGGTCTGACCTAGTCATTATTTTGCACTTGGAAAGAATCTCTGTTCTGCTGTTACTGGATGGAGAGTTCCACAGATAACAATTATCTCAAGTTGCCTAATAGAATTATTCAGGTCTTCTGTATCCTTACTGATAACTCAGTTCTTTCTGTTATTGAGAGAAAACTTTTGAAATCTCTATTTGTGTATTTGTTCATTTTTCCTTGTGATAGTTTTTGATTCAGTGAGTATTTGAAAGCATAAACCTTTAGGATTATTGTGGTCTCTTGGTTGGTTAGTTTATCATTATGAAACGTCCCTCTTTATCCCTGGTAATATTATTTGCTCTGAAATTTACTCTGAAATTTTTGTGTGATGTTAATAGAACTACCCCGGCTTTCTTTTGACTAGTCTTAGCATAGGCATATCTTCTTCCTTGCTTTTGCTTGCTGTTTATATTTTTATATCCAAAGTGATTTTCTTATAGGGCAGTAGTTGGGTCTAAAGAGTCCTATTTCGGGGTGCCTGGGTGGCTTGGTTAGTTAAGCATTGGCCTTTGGCTCAGGTCATGATCCCAGGGTCCTGGGATCAAGTCCTGCATCGGGCTTGCTGCTCAGCAGTGAGTCTGCTTCTCTCCCGCTGCCCCTTCCCCTCCCCTACTTGTGCTTGCTTGCTCACTTGCTCAAATCTTCAAAAAAAAAACCAAACCCCCCCCCAAAAAAAAACCAGAGTCCTGTTTAGCTGTCTTTATTGTTTAGACCATTTACATTTTATATGGTTATTGTATTGACATGATTAGGTTTAAATTCACCATCTTGCTCTTTGCCTTTTGTCCTGTCTATTCTTTGTTCTTTTTCTACCATTATTGAATTTTTAAATATCGTGTCTTGGTTTTTTAGCAACATTTTTGTTGGTTTTTGGTTTTTGCTGCTGTTGTTTTGTGGTTGCCGAGAAAATTTGTGGTATACCTCTACAGTTTGTAGCAATCTACTTTTAAGTGACTTTCTACCACTTTTTCATATAGATAAAAACCTTTTACCTGGATTCTCCCACTTCTCCCCCACCCTCCACAGCCTTTGTGCAGTTGTTCTACATTTTCCTTTCATAAGTCTTAAACCCTACAATACACTGATATTATTATTGCTTTCAAGTGCTGATGCTCCTTTAGGGAGATTTAAAAAATAAAGTCTTTACGTTTATTAACATAGTTACCATTTTCTGTGCTCCTCATCCTTTTGTTTATAGATTCAGATTTTCACCTGTTTTTCTTCTTGGGCTTTCTTTATTTTTTTTTATTTTTTTTTTAATATATATTTTATTTATTTGAGAGAGAGGCAGTGAGAGAGAGCATGAGCGAGGAGAAGGTCAGAGGGAGAAGCAGACTCCCCGTGGAGCTGGGAGCCCGTTGCGGGACTCGATCCCGGGACTCCGGGATCATGACCTGAGCCGAAAGCAGTTGTCCAACCAACTGAGCCACCCAGGCGTCCCTGAAGGGCTTTCTTTATTGTATCTTACAATGCAAATCTGTTAATGTCCTTCAGGTTTTGTATATTCAAAACATTTTTTATTTTGCCCTCATTTTTGAAAGACACTTTCACTGTGTTTTTTTTTTTTTCTTGATATTCTGAAGATGTTATTCCACTGTCTTCTGGTTTATGTTGGTACTGATGTGAGATGTGCTGTCATGCTTATATTTGGTCTCTACACAGTGTGTCCTTTGTTTTCCTCTGCCTACTTTTAATATTTTCTGATTTTTTTCCTTATTCCTTTTTTTTTTTTTTTTTGAAAGCCCCCCCTTTCCCTAAAGATTTTATCCATTTATTTCAGAGAGAAACCAGGTTGAGCTCAGGCATGGGAAAGGGACAGAGGGAGAGGGGGAGAGAGAATCTCAAGCACACTTGGTGCTGGGCATGGAGCCTGATGCAGGGCTTGAACCCACAACCCCAAGACCATGAGCTGAGCTGAAACCAAGAGTGAGTGGCTGAACCAGCTGAACCACCCAGGTGTCTTTTCTCATTGTTTTTTTAAACAACTTGATTATGATGTGTCTTTGTGTAATTTTCTTCCTATTTCTTATGTCTGGGACTGTGGATTATAGTCATCATCAAATTTGAAATTTTCAGCCATTACCATTAAAATATATTTTTATCTCTCCTCCCCTGAGGACTCCAAATCCACATATATTAAGACACCTGAAGTGTTCCCGCAGTTCACTCATACTGTGTTCATTTTATTTTTCAGTCTTGTTGCTCGCTGTACTTCACTCTGGATAGTTGCTGTTGCTACATCTTCCAGCTCACTACCCTTCTTCTGCAGTGTTTTGTCTGCCATTAAACCCATATAGTGTCCTTTTTAATCTTGGACACCTTGTCTGTTAAGTCTGTCATCTGTTATATTTTGGGGGTTTGTGTCAGCTGAATGATTTCCCCCCCTCCTGATTATGGGTCCTGTTTCTTGCTTTTGCATGTCTGATTTTCATAAGATGTGATGCCACCATTGTAAATTTTATCATGCTGGGTGCTGGATAATTTTGTATTTATATAAATACTATTTAGCTTTGTTCTAGGGCATAGTTATCTGGAAATAATTTGATCCTTTCAGGTCTTACATTTCAGTTTTGTTAGGTGGCACCAGAGCAGCACCTTATGTATGCTTCCTTGTCCCATCCTTGAGGGAAAACCTCATAAGGTTTTCTCTCTTGCTAGGAGGGACAGACATTATTCCTGGGCCTGGGTGAGCCTCAGCTTGTTTCTGGTTATCTTTATGGGTGTCTCCTCTACTTGAGTAGTTTCCTCACACACCTGTGATCAGTACTCAGCTGAATACTTGAGGGGCCCCTTATCTCCTGACTTTACTGTCTACCAAGGGTTGTCCTGTCTGGTGCTCTGGCCTGTGAACTCTAGCCTTGGACTCCCTTGATTCCCATCTCTGTCTTCTCAACTCTGGGATGCTAGTGGGCTCCATTTGGGTTCCCCTTCCGAGAACCATGACCTATAACCTTTCTCGAGGCAGGAAGTTGGGGCAGTTACGGGGCTTGCCTTATCTGTGTCATGTCTTTCAGGGACCACTCTCCTTTGTTGACTGATATCCAGTGTCATTAGAACCATGTTTCTTTCTCTCTCTCTTTTAAGATTTTATTTATTAAAAAAAAAAAGATTTTATTTATTTGACAGAGTACAAGCAGGGGTAGCAGCAGGCAGAGGGAGAAGCAGACTCCCCATTGAGAAACAGACTCCCCACTGTGGGGCTTGATCCCAAGACCCCGGGATCACGACCCAAGCAGAAGGCAGATGCTTAACTGACGGAGCCACCCAGGCACCCCTAAAACCATGTTTCATGTATTTTGTCAATTTTATTATTTTTTTTAATTCTTTTTCAGCATGGTGGCAAATGTAATCACAGTTACTCCATTTTGGCTGAAAGCAGAAGTATAGCAAAGAAATAATTTTTTTTTTAATGAGCTGAAGAAAGCAAACAATTTAAAGGGGCTTGCCCAGTATTTTAAAGTAATTTAAAAGGCCAACATAGACCTATCCTTTTTGAATTTAAGATATCAAAACATAAGGACAAAAAAATTCTAGAAATATTCAAAATGAAAACGTAGATTACCTAGATACAAAAGATTAAAAAAAAAAGTCAGGCTAGCCTCATACTTTTCCATAATAGGGCTGGAAGGCTTCTGAACAATATCCACTGAGTGTTGAGGGAGAGATATTGTAACTCAGGAATTTTAAGTTTCAGAGGCTATACTTTATGATAGGGGAGAAAAATTCTAGTAAATACAGCATAGGATAAGAGGTTAAGACCACATATAGTAACTCAAGGCAATACATGTAAATGGTCGCCACTATTACAAGATATGTTGTAAGTCAGACTGTATGTACAAGAGCTATATCTAAAATAAAATGGCCCAGGAAAGCTAGCAGTGAAAATAAAAGAGTGGGCAAATTATAAACTGAAAGAAATCTGGAGTAATTTTAGTATATTTCTATAATACAAAGTAAAATTGAAACAAATTGCAAGATGAGAAGTTTTATGTTAACAAGAGATGGTGTGTAGTGAAGCTATCACACTGAAATGTACACGAAGCCAAAGCCATTAGAAATGCGTGGAAAAATGAATCCAAAACACCATTGTGTAGGAGACTTTCATCTACAACTTTGAGATCCTGATACCCTAGGTAGGCAGGAAAAAAGGTAAGGATTTGAATACTCTAGTTTAAACATTGCACTTTGCACTGGACAGATGGTTTTTTTTTTTTTTTTTTTTTTTTTAAAGACTTTATTTACTTGACAGAGATCACAACTAAGCAGAGAGGCAGGCAGAGAGAGAGAGGAGGAAGCAGGCTCCCCACGGAGCAGAGAGGTCGATGTGGGGCTCGATCCCAGGACCCTGGGATCATGACCTGAGCCAAAGGCAGAGGCTTTAACCCACTGAGCCACCCAGGCACCCTTGGACAGATGTTCTTAAACATAAGAACCAACTACATAGTAGGCCACTAAAGAAATAATAAATATGAAGTGAATAGCTCAGGACTTCAGAAAAAAAGAACAGTTCACACTAGGAGAAAGAGAGGAAGGAGCTGGTAAAGAGAAAAGCAGAAATGTAGATTTGAAGTGAGAACCTCTCCCTGAACCAGCAGGTCCTACACCCCCTACCCTCTTGCCCCTTCACTGTGGTCCGTCCAGCCTAGCTGCAAGTCTGACATCTGGAGAGCTGTGAAAAATGTTTTCTCCCCTAAGTTTAGTGTAGACTTACTCTGTGGCAGAACCTGACTAGAACGACAAGGAGCAGCTCAGCGTCTTTACTTACCCCACTTAGTATGATGTATCTGTCACTGGACACACTGGACACTACTCTGGGCCCAGTGGAGTTGTTCTTAATACACAGCATTTTCCTCTTCTAAAATCCGAAAAACTTTAAAGTTCTGAAAAACAGCCACCCTGAGGGGTTCATATCAGCCTCTTAGGGACTGTGAACCTGTGGTCACCCATGACCCACGCTGCCTCCCTCCCTCTCTGAACTGCCCAGTCCTCCCTTTGCCTCAGTCACACTGGCCTTCTTGCCACCCCTCCAACCTCCCATCCCCCTAACCTCGCCAGCACATTTTGTATGGCAGGAACTGTCACCACTACTGACCCCCTCTCTGTGTCTCTGATCTTCCCAGCAGAAGCCCAGCTCTTCACCTCCTTCCCGGTGGTGCTGGTGGGGCGTGCTCTCTAGTAAATACAGCTTCTCAGTAAAGCCTTCCCTGGACACCCTAAGCTTTTACCCATGTTCCTTTGCCCTTTTTCTGGCTTTTTTTCCCCCTCAGTATTTATCATGATCTAACATGCTTATTTTTTCTTTGCTTTTCATGTTTATGGTCTGCTTCACAAGAATATAAGCTCTATGGAAACAAAGGTTTTTGTCAGTTTTGTTGACTTCCATAGATCTCCAGACCAGCATTTAGAACTGTGCATGATATAGTAGGTACTTAATGAATATTTGTTGAATGAACAAATATTTAGAAAATTTTATAATAGAAAACTGTTAGAAAATTTAAAAATTCAAATACTCAGAAGACTTGATTCCCTAAATCTCTGGTAAACTTAAGAAGGGTAAATATTGCAGATACATAAAATTAAGAATAGTAAAGGTTATATTGCAAACCCAAAGAAGCAGGCTCCCTGCTGAGCAGAGAGCCCGATGTGGGGCTCGATCCCAGGACCCTGGGATCATGACCTGAGCCAAAGGCAGAGGCTTTTAACCCACTGAGCCACCCAGGTGCCCCTATTTCCTGTATTCTGAGGACCATCCTAAGCTCCCAGTTAAAACTAGTTTATCATATTGGTAACGTGAGCTTCTATCATCCAGCCTAGGAAATGTGAAATTTTGAGTGTGAGAGAATGCGGTTACCAGTTTTGCCTGGGAGAAGGGCATAAATGGGGACAATCCTATACAAAACAGATGTCTGGTCATCCTGTATCTTGAACATAGACTGGCGTGCTGTGCCCCATACACTGAGCTGAAAGGGGTGTTCTTGATTGGGTGTTTGTTCCGCGCTAGGTGTCCTTTACTGTACTATAGCTTCTGTTTCGATCCATGGTAGAGAACAGGTTTAACCCCATACATGCTGATAAATGTATGTAAATGGTATTGTTGGACTTCCTGCAAAGGAACAATGGAGAGTATCTTGCTGGCTGTTAGGATGGAAGAAAGTGGTCAAAATCATTAGCCTCTAAGTAGGCGGTAAGGGTTTGGTGAAGCCTTTCACTTGCTTAAGGACCTTCTTTCTAAACTACTCTGTAGCCTGGGAGGACTAATGATTTGGATCTTTGGTAGATAGAGGAAATTATGGCTAGGGGTTCCTTATGCCTTTTGGGAACTTGAAAAGGTTTGAAAAAAGGTTTCGGAAAGGTTTGAAAAACCATCTCCACTGGGACCAGGCTTGAACCAAACTAAAAGCATTAAAATAAGAAGTACTTGCATTTCTGAGAATCTGTTACCTTGTTATCACTGCCTTCTTCCACCATCATCCTGAGTGTGGGGGGACTTAACAGTGAAAACACTGGAGGCTTGTTACTTGGATTAAGTAACAAGATGATACACCATCACCATTATTTAAATGGCTCTGAAACGTCCAGCTGGTAGAGTTGGACCCAAAATGGAAATAAAAGCTGAATTAGAAAGTAAAACAAATATCATTATTTGCAGGTGATATAGTCTGGCTCTCTAGAGATCCCAGATTTCAGTGTATTTTCTGGGTGACAGAAACTATTTTAAAATCAGTAACTTTCTTACATACACCAATAATAACCAGGCAGAAAACGGAAAGGAAGAAAATCCTATTGGGAATAGCAACAGAAATTAGGAAAGAAGCATACATTTAATGAGAAATGTGTAGAATCTTTATAATCATAAAATTTTGTTGAAACTTTTTTTTTTTGGTAATTCCATATTCCCTGGATACCTGGCTAGCTTAGTCAGTGGAACATGTGACTTTTGATCTTGGGCTTGTAAGTCTAAGCCCTGTGTTTTGGGTATAGAGATTACTTAATAATTGTGGGGTCCCTGGGTGGCTTAGTTAAGCATCAACTCTTGATTTCAGCTTGGGTCATGAGATGGAGCCCCACCTGGGGCTCCATGCTGGGCCTGGAGCCTGCTTAGGACTCTCTCCTCTTTTTCTAAATTAAAAAATAAAATCTTTGAAAAAGTACCATCTTCCTGAGTGAAAAGACTGCATGTTATAAGCTAATCATTTATCCCTCAAACTAATTTTTAGACTTAATACAAATTTGAATCAAAACCCAAGTGGAGAGGTGGCTGGGTGGTGCGGTCCGTCAAGCGTCCGAGTCTTGTTTTCAGCTCAGGTTGTGATCTCAGGGTCATGAGATGGAGCCCTGTGTCCAGGAGAGTCTGCTGGGATTCTCTCCCTCTCCCTCAAAAAAACCCCAAGTGGATCTTTTTCTTTCTTTCTTTTTTTTTTTTGAGATGAGTCAGAGGAATATGTAGAAAAGAAACTTGATCAGATGTCTTTGAAACTGAAGTACGGGGAGGGGAGGAGAAAACAGACTGATTTGAATCAGGGTACCATGAGTATTTTGCCATGCCAGATAGAAAAACTTACTGTCAACTTAGGGTTTTTTATTTTATTTATTTATTTGATGGACAGAGATCACAAGTAGGCAGAGAGGCAGGCAGAGAGAGACGGAGAAGCAGACTCCCTGCTGAGCAGAGAGCCCGATGCGGACTCGAGGCTCATGACCTGAGCCAAAGGTAGAGGCTTTAACCCACTGAGCCACCCAGGTACCCCTAGGATTTTTTAAAAAGTGTGGTACAGGTACAGGAAAGGAGAGACAAAACTAACTTTTTTGTGTACACAAGAGTTCAGTGAATTAAAGATGTAACAACAAAATCAGTAAAATGATTATTTAAACAGTTGGGAAAGTTACTTGACTATTAAGAAAATTAAGTTAGATCCTTATACTGAATGCTGGTATATCAAATAAATCCTGGATAGATAAAAATTAAGATGTGAAAAATGAAATTACTTTAAAAAATTAGAAAAAGATACAATTGAACATCAGCTAATAAGCCTGAGGACTGTATTCATAAAACAATGGAAGAAATCTCAAATGGAAAGATAAATTTGGTTACATAAAAATGAAATTTTATATTTTTAAAAGAAACTATAAAGAACTATAAAATGTGTAAAAATAAAATTTGCATTCATCTTATTCTTACAAATCAGCAAGTACTAACAGCATAGTAAAAAATAGGCAAAGGTCGTGAAAAATCATTTCACAAAAATAATACAGATGTACAGATGACCAACAGATAGATGAAAAAAAAAAGTCTTTGTTTTATTAAAAAAAAAAATCAGTGTTCTGCTAGGTTCTGAGAAAAGGGGATTCACAAACTAGTAATGCATAGTTTACTTCTACCTGAAGTTTACACCTAGCCTAACTAGGCTGATTTATGTTCTCTTTTGTAAAATCTTTCCTGTTTATTTTTCATGATGGGACTTTGGAATGTTTAAGACTGCATATATAAATTCTATAAACAGTACCATTTGATATAAATCTTTTAATAAGCTGCATGGAGGAACAGAGCCAGTCTTTACTGCGTACTTGCTGTGTGCTGAACCACGGACCTTGAATGTTAGTTCATTCAGTCCTAACCAGCACTCTGAAACTGAGGGCCAAAAGTGTTTAAGAATTTTCAGGGCCCGACATTCCTTACCTGGAAGAAGCCAAGTTGGAGTTCAAATTTAGGTCTTATCACACTGCCTCATGTGGATTTTGTATACTTCTGGGGAATAAATGTCTGTTCCTTTGCTTTCTAGTTTTTCCCAAACGGATATGCCTTTGCCACTGGCTCTGATGATGCCACGTGCCGGCTCTTTGACCTCCGTGCAGACCAGGAGTTACTGCTGTATTCTCACGACAATATCATCTGTGGGATCACTTCTGTAGCCTTCTCAAAAAGTGGGCGCCTCCTGTTAGCTGGTTATGATGACTTCAACTGTAACGTGTGGGACACGCTAAAAGGAGATCGTGCAGGTTGGTAAAGAAGTTTCAATAGGTTTGGATTTTGTCAGGAAACAGGGAGAGGTTCCTGTCGGGTGGTTCTCCAGGCCTCCCGGATGCTACGGAGCCATGGGGAATGGCACCCTGGCAGCTCTCATTCGTGGTCCCTAGTGACATTCCCATTTTCTAAAGATTAGTAACATCTAGTTCTAGAATGTCTTGTTTGGTAAGTTTTGCTCTGAAGATGAACAGTGAATCTGATTCAGTGTGGACTTCACTAGATTACAGTTTCTTCTAACCTGACAGGAGGCACTGTAACTGCTATGAATCCTCTTCCTTCTGGAGTGGATCTTATCTGGGACAGGACACAGGCCCACTCTCCCCTTAGCCCCATGCTCTGACTTCTCCCCTGTGGCCTCCACAATATTAGTGAGTGTATCAAGTTCCACTGTAGACTGTCATGAATAATACCTTACACAGAGTGATTTTAAGTATTTCTTACAATCAGTATTATGCATAAGGAATCACACAGGTACATGGCTAGTTACCAAAGCAGCAGCCCTCTGGCCCCAGCGGCTATTTCCTGTTCCCAAAGGTAGCTCCTAAGTATGTACTTCCGTATCTTTAAATAACACGCCTTTCCTGCTAGCACTCCCGTTTGTGTGCGTGTGTGCACTCCCATATGGTTTATTAGGAGCAGCAGGAGAGATGTTAAAGCTGAACACCAACAGAGACTGGAAGTTTTAAAACAACGATTTGAATGAATCATTTTTTTTTTTTTTTTAACTTCTTGGCGTTCTCTGTTGAGGGCTCAGCTTTAACATTTCTCCTCCCGCTACAGCTGCATCCTTCCTGTCTTCTAATGTTTCCCACATAGAGTGGATTTTATTTAGAACATCAGTGTTTACACAATTAGGACTTTTGTTTAAAGAGGTATTAGGTGTTTTGCCTGGATTGAATCAGTTAGTATCCATAACAGTATCAGAATGTGTTTGTTTCCCATAATTGAGCATATGCTTGAGTTAGTTTTGCTTTGCTTACAGCTGCTTGGTTTCATTGGCCCAACTGGATACTCTAACGGTAAAAATTGAATGGCGACTTGCAAATTGCTAATTCATTTTCCTTTCCAATATGACTTGGAGTATTTAGTCACAGTGCTCATTTTCTGTTACTTCAACCCACGATTGTACCTTTGCCTGTTGCCAAACATTGCTGTGCCTGAGGGACTACAGAGGTATTAAGGGTTAGATGAGGTTATGTTCCTGCGGTTGGGTGAACATGATTGAACATGATTTTGCTTCGTTATAGATACTGCAAACTCAGAGTTTATTTAAAAAAAAGTAATTCTTGAATTTGATATATTCCAAGTTTTCTTGTAGATCTTCACGATTCTCATTTTCCTTGCAGTTACCTAGCTTACCCCTCGCACCCAGGCTCCCCATTTGGAGCAAGGAGCCTCCTCTGACAGCCAGGTAGCCAGAAGAATTTTAAAAAGGCAAACGTCCACTTTAGTACTGACGGTCTGTGTTATCCCGGTGTATTGCTGAGATAGGGATAGGGATGAAATAAAACCTCGTGAACAAATTTCTTGCAAACGAATAGTTCTTGAAGCTAAAGGCAAAGTCATTCCTGAGACTGCTTTTGGCAATAGTTACTCAAGATGTGGATATATAGTGAATATATAGGTATTCTAGACTTTTTGCCTTGTTGATACATTCTAATGAGTTTTAAGTGTTGTTCTCTGATTTCCCATACCAGGCATACTGTTTCTTTCCAACTCTTTTCGTCCTCACAATTGTTTATTGATAATTGTTTCAGAAACCGGTGAACATACACTTAAACATGCACAGTACGCCCTTGGAAAATAAAGGATAAAGAAAAGATTTGAAAATTAAATATGGTGTTTTGAAAAAAAAATTTTTTTAAATACTCTTCTAAATCTTTTATGCACATAATTGTTTAATTCTGAAAGTTGGCTTTTGTTAACTTTTTATTAAACTTCTGCTTTTCAGGTGTTCTTGCTGGTCATGATAACCGTGTCAGCTGTTTAGGTGTAACAGATGATGGCATGGCTGTGGCAACAGGCTCTTGGGACAGTTTTCTTAGAATCTGGAATTAATAGTGCATACATGTTTTCTGTTCTCCGTTGCTATCTGGAGAAATCAGTGCTACAGCCTATCGCTGTGAGAAGAAAATTCTACCTTATATTTGCAGGTGAAGATTTTTCTATTGAGATTGTTATATACAAAAAGATTTCAGTAAACTACAAAACAAAACAAGTGGTGGGGGGGTAAGGCAAGGGGTGCTTGCTGAGATTGAAAGGACCAGTGCATTAATTTGAGGAATTAAGCTAATTGAACCTTGATGAATTTTTGCTTGTACTCGAAATTCTTTATTTTCTTTGTGTAGGACAGAATGTTCACATTATAGCGGTTTATCATGTTTGATTGTTTTTTAAGACTTACAATTTTAACTTTCTATACATAAGAAACATGACATTTTTGAGTTTTGTAATGGAGGAAGTAGGCATTGTAAGAGATGGAAGTGATCCCATATGTATGTGTACTTACGTTTGAAGAAAGTCTCCTTGATTTCTGACCTTTTAGCTCCTGGTTGCTTAATGTTTAAGAATGCTAGCAGGCCTGGATACCTCTGAGGGCAGTCCCTGTTGAGTATCATTAGTTTCTGTGTATCCTTCTGCCATCCTGTGAATTTAAGTAAGTGCTCATTTTCAGTCCTTGGAGGGGGAGATAATCTGAAGGCCAGGGAATCAAGGTATCATTCTGAAATTTTAGACATACATAAGAAATTCTTACATAGTTAGCAGTGATTGCATAAAAAAAAAGTTCTAAACATTTAAAAAATCTGGTTATGATCTAATGACACTTTGAGTAGCTCTCTAAAGAGCAGGGCTTTCCTAGTGATTTCATATTCTGAAACTGAATTTGTAGGTTACCCTCATTATTTCAGATTAACATTTGGGTTGTCCTTGCATCTGAAGAATTTTGTCCAGTATTCTCCATTGATAGACCTGTAGATGGGAAATACAATGTGATGGCATTACGTTGTTGAAAGAAGTGTTAAAATCTAACCAGTCACTAGACTTGATTAGTTACAGTTGTGTAGCAAGGTGGCTTTATGAGTTTGTGTTCAGTTTATATCAATTCAGATTTCATATTATCGTGACTTAAATTTAAAAAAGGAAACATTCAAGACTTTTCGCTCTTCTGTGATTTTTCACTTGGCACAAAAAAATGGTTTCTAAGTGATTTTGCCAAAAGGAATACTTAGATCCAAGTGACTCCACTTTAAAGCCAAAAGAAAAATTCCAGGAGCAGTCCTTAAAGGAGTCAGAGGAACATTGCTTAGTATTTTCCTAAGCAATTCCTACTTGTCAATGATATAATGTGTCTGTTACTAGAATGCCCCCCTCAATTTAAACAAAGATACTTTCCCCTTATACCTAAAGCTAAATGATTGATAATACAAGATTATTAGTCTTGATTGACGAAGTCATGGATTATTCTTATACAGAAGTGCATTACTTTTGTAATTTAGTAAACCATGTCTGTTTCAACTTAGGTTTCAACTTTTGATCACACGTAACCCTAATCTAAATGCTCCCCAAAATTTACTTGTGAATTTTCATTTTTATATTGTGAATATGCCAGTAAGTGCATCAACTATAATGAAGTCTGTTATCAGTTTTAAGATCAGCTGATGATGATAACTGAAAACGGATAAAGGAAGAGTAAGATATAGGACCAAAAAAAAAGACTATTTTAGATGGCAGGCATGAATGTATATTTATAAACACATAATATTTCTATGAACTTTTTTTGCAATTAATGTTTGTAGACTGTCATTTCATAAAGAATAGCTCTTTAAGGTAAGGCAAGAATATTTTAAAGGAATGTATTCATTTCCCAAAAAGGTGAGGGTTTGCCATGTAGTTCAGCAGTTCATTCCAAATTCCTGTAAGAAAGCTCTTCTGCCATGAGCAAAATAGCCATATATATATAATATATATATGTATATATATAATATATATATGAGAGCATCTCCTCTACCTTGAAAGTTTCTCTAACAACAAGACACTTTTGCCAGAGGGGCACAGACTGTAAGAATTCCATGGTCTTAAGCATGTTGATAGAAACAGTTGAAATCTTTGTAGATAAGCTTAAAAGCAGTTCCCATAATTAAATGTGTACTAGGCAACTAAGACCCAATCACTATTGTGCTATTTATACATATGACCAAATGGTGACCTTATTACCACATTAACTTACTAGCTAAATCTTTGCTCTCCAGTAATACAGGTTCCAATTGCTAGGTATATTTATTTACTTGCAGTTTGAGTTCAGCTGATAGTCTCAAGTGTTGTGCATAAGACTTCTAACCGGTATTTATTACTCTACAGTTTTAAAGAATTTGCATCAAGATTGTTGCCTTTATCTGGTGCCTGTTTTCTTTTACCTTGTAAGAAACATTTTAACATAATATGCCTCAGCATGTTTATTTATAGATTAATCATCTCAGAAAGTGTTTTTTTTTCCCCCAGATCTAGCAAGAATAATTTAAGAGAACATATTCTTTTTTAAAAAGAGTGATGATGATTGCCATGTGGTTCAGCACAGCATCCCAAAAGCTGGTAGCAAAGACCTCTCCACCTTGATGGACAGGCAGTCCTGTTTTGGCACCTGTATTAGAGGTTTAGACTGAATATCCAAGGTCTCATCCCCCCCCCCCCCCCCCCCCGGCCTCAGATTTTTCTAGCTTGATCCCATGGTTCCATGCACACCACACTGAGTTCATCTTCACAGATGCAAAAGTTTGGGTTTAATATTTCAATTGTAGGAGTCTAATAGGCCATTCTCATTTTAATGTAGACTCAGCTGAACTGCTACTGCATGATAGTGGACTAGTATCCTAGACATACAGATATAGGTGCTTCTGGAACATGTTCGGCAGTCTTCAAGTTAACCTGTTAAGAGAAATGGATCTTGCCTTCTCCAGGTGACAGTGAAATTTTTATTGCTAAAATATACTGTGCCAGTATTATAACTGACCTTCTCCAACACTATCAAAGTCTTAGATTTAATAATTTTAACCTTTCTAAAAGTGACAACATTCAGGGAAATTTATGCTTTGGTTACTGTTGAATGTTCACATTTTAAATTACAAGGCAGGTGAATACCTGTGGCTCATCTGTTGATGTTTAAACTTAGGGAACTGATTAATCAGTCTTAGAAATGGGCCTATCATTTTCACAGTATTCTCTCGAGAGTCTTGAGGGTTTAAGTCAGGCTTAAAAATTTCTGCCTTTAAATCAAGTACTGTGTTCAGCTTCAAATTTCCCTTTAGCCATTGTGGAAAGCAAAATTCTAAACTGTCTTATCTCCTGTTAGAATTTTTTAAAGCACCCACAAGGTTAGACCATCTTTCTTGTGAGAAAGAGTAGCACAATGAAAAAAATTAGTATTTTAAATTAGACTGTTTGGGTGAATTATGTTTCATATTTACTAGTTTTTCCTCCTGCTCATTTTGAGTTGCCTTAAATTCTGTGGTATATCTTACAATAGGTACTCATTAAAATGGTTCATAGTTGAATGTCTAAGCTAGCAGCGTATCTTTTAAAAGTTTTAGATTGATGGTACACCTTGTATTTAGCGGATTTGTTTGCATGTTGATAAAATTTCCTCTTTTTTCTTAAATCCAATTACTGATCCTATAAAATCCTATAAAATAGTTATAATGCAGCATCATGAAAAAGCTGGTTTTGTGTTTCAACTGGTGTTAAGTGTTCCCAACAAAATCTTACATCATGTAGTATTTATTTTTTAATTGAACTTCAGTGATACATGGTAGATATTTCAAGCCTTTTTGTTTTTTACACAATGGTGCTCTATTCTATTTGTTTTGAAAGCATCTGAACACTTGGACTCATGTATTCTTATCCAAAGGCATCCACATAGAAGTGGTTTTTAAAGCTGATTAAAATGTTTTTCTTCACCTACAGTGGTTTCTACAAACTTATAGCCAATTGACTTTGAATGTCAGTAATATGACTATGGGCAAGGTGAACGTAGTAGATTAAAGCTCTTACGAAAGCTTTTAAACCAAACTATGGACTTGTACCATGACTTAATAGTATTCTTGGATCTTTCTTGCACAATGATTCATTATTTGTACAGTAGCTCTGTGAAATGTTGCTGTGAACTGATATTGTAATCAATAAAGTGCTTTTAACCAGATTTCATGTGTTACGTTTTAATTTTAAAAATCACACTAAAGGGGCGCCTGGGTGGCTCAATGGGTTAAAGCCTCTGCCTTTGGCTCAGGTCATGATCCCAGGGTCCTGGGATCGAGCCCCGCATCAGGCTCTCTGCTCAGCAGGGAGCCTGCTTCCTCCTCTCTCTCTGCCTGCCTCTCCCCTTACTTGTGATCTCTGCCTGTCAAGTAAATAAATAAAATCTTAAAAAAAAAAAAATCACACTAAAAATAGGTGCCTGGGTAGCTCAGTCAGTTACGTGTCTGCCTTCAGCTTGGGCATGATCCCAGGGTTCTGGGATTGAGCCCCGCTTCCAGCTCCCTGCTCCGTGAAGAGCCTGCTGCTGGCTTCTGTGCCACCGCCCCGCTCTTGTGTGATCTCTCACTCTCTGAAATGAATAAATAATATCTTAATCACACTAAAAATTAAGCCTCAGAAGTAAACTCCAAGCATGGTATGTCATGCTCGGCCCTTTTTCCTTTCCTTAACCTCCTCCTCACCCCTGTGAATGCTAGCTACTGTTAAAAGGCTACAAAGTTACTGCTTTCATTTCTTTGTCCTTCAAGAATGAATTGGGGGAACTTTTTCTTGGCCAGGAGAATGAAATGAGGGAGTCTCTTTTCTTGGCCAGGTGCATGGGCCAGTCTACTACATAAAGATTAAAACTCACTGCCAGCATAAATGCTACATTTATCAACTATCAGGCAAGCAAGTTTTATTTTCACCTTGCATACTTATAAAAATGTAGTTCTATAAAAAGTTTCAGGCTATACAAAGTTATAAATAATCCTACAAACATACAGAGTAAACCAAGTATGTGCAACAACTTTGAACTACAGCTGTGAATTTACATACTTCCTGTATAATTCATGGCCTTAGAGGTGCACATATCTCTAGGCATAAAGGTGGGGTTTCATTACTTCAGTGTTCCATTTCCAACATTCATGCATTTTCACACTTGATCAGGTGGAACTACATTCAAACTGGTGATGGAGAACTTAACTGTAGCTTCACTATACCAGAACCACTATTCTGGTAGTTCCAACTTGAGCATGCATCGGGATCATCTGGAGGGCATGTGAAAACAGACTGCTGCTTCCCAAACACTACTGGATTCAGTAGGTACGGAGGGGACCCTGCAGTATGCTCTTCTCCAGAATTCACACAAGTGATAATACAGTTAATTCAGGGACCAGACTCTGACAGCCGCTGTACTATTACTAAGGAGGTGACACCAAACCACTATGCTCTTCAAAATGTTCAAGTACTTTCATATAAAGATTAAGGTCTTGAACTTGTAACCTAAGTTAGTAGTACCCAGTCTTAGACATCAGTTTTTCATGTGGCAGTTGCTACATTTGTTGGTAGCTTGTACTATTTTTTGGTTATAAAACAACAACAAATGCTATAAAGTAGTACTTGAATTTTAATACTGCATCCTAGTATCTGATCTGCATAAAAATACATTTTGAAAGGCTTCTGTGACCTAAGTAATGTTATTTTCTCCTTAAAATATCCTGGAACGTAATGCTGCACCAAAAAGACTGAGGAGCATCCGGGAGCCTTAAAGGCACAAGAAAGGAAATACTACGGATAAAAGAGCCTAACATGTTATCCCTCTATGGAAAAGCAGAAACCATCCCCGGCCAAATACACTGTCATGATGCATCTAACAAGCATCTAGATGCTGGTGCTCTGGTGATCCTCAAGACTACATTTTGCATAGCAAAGCCCCAGAACGCCATTTTGTATGTTTCCATATATGTTTCTATTAGTTTTTACACAGAAAGAGACACAGTACGCGAACTCATGAACATTTCATTAAGTTAGAAATTAAAATAATATAAACAGTGCCCTGGCAAATTCATACAATTAAAAAAAGTAAAAGCCATCTGGGGGGACAGTCCAGCAGTACTCCTGGCGAAAACCTTCTGAAGAATAGCATTTGTACATGACCATAACCACCGGAAATTCAGAGCTCCCGTATCTTTGGCTATTTTTATCACTTCAAACTTTATTCCTAAAACTGAGATAGAAAGGTTTTCTTGCCATAATCATAGCTGAAGCAGAAAATACTTCTTTAGAAACCGATCAGGCAACTATTTATTCAGACCCAGGTACATTTTAAAGAGACTTTATAGTAACAAATCTTTATACTATTTTACATCCGTTTTAATGGGAAAAAAGAGGGAGTAAAAACAGTATATTAGTGGTTTACATATCTGCCAGGATGGCAAAAGTGATTGTAACTTGCATCAACAATACACTCAAGAACATTTCCACACTCCTCGATAGAGCAATACCGTTTATAAAACAACAAAAACAAATGACTATTCCCATTAAGGCGGGCATCAAAAATTAGTTTTGAGAAAAGATGAAAGGAGCATTCTCTAACTCCTGGATGCCAGGAAGCAGAGTTTTTCAGAATCAAAAACAAAGAGAGCCCTAATTAAGAACAAGGCCCCACCCCTCAGGGGTCACATAGTTGGTTCTGTTGCTTTTAACTAATTCATCATTTTTAACACAATTTAGCCTTTCTTTACCCAAAATTAAAATTAAAAATACATCACAACACTCTTCAGAAATGCAAACACCCTGAGATAGATAATTACCAGAATCTACACAAGGATTTGCTATTTAGGTACAGTTAGTATAATTCATATTTAAAGTCATTTCATAAACAACTGTCCCAATCTTCCAAGTTCCATTTTCTCCTATGATGATCACCAAAGCAATCTCTACTGTTAAGATTCTTCTTCATTGCTTGAATGTAGAAACTGCTTAGTAAAATTCTCCAGTTCATTTTCAAGTTGAACGGCTTTATTTCTAATTTAGAAAAATGAATAAAAAACCAATCTAATTATCATAAAGGCCAGTGGGGGAAAAAAGTGCATTCCATCCAATCTTAAGAAGAAAACCACTAGTCAGGTGTTGCTACATTTATCTGAATGCAGATTAAATTATTACCAACCTTTTAAGAGTATGTATATATGCTATTACTTTGCTGTAAACACAGAATCCAATGTCCAGAACTTGAAAAAGGTACACTGAGATAAAAACCAAAAACTTAAGAATGAAAAGCATAAGAGACAAAGGAATCCTATTACCTTACATGGGTGTTACATCCAAAGTCAGAGTCGTAAATGTCTTTGAATTCCCTTTAAGTTAAGCATAAAGTGTAGAATAACTGGTTTTATGTATACATAAAGTAGCTGTCAGATGTGAAAGGACCATGGTATACCAAAAGTTTGTTTTTTTTTTTTTAATACTAGGATTATACCTAATATAGCTAAGTACCCTAAAAAGAGGAAAATAGGAACACTGACAGAGGAACACAGATTGTGTCTCCCATTCTCATTCTATGCCAGGGCACGCACATACTTGAATGCGTTTCTCTTTTCTCTTGGTCTTGTACTGTTGCTGGGTGCATATTGTCAAGGTCATGTACTATAGACTCCACTGCGTGCTTCTTCAGGCTTCAGCAGCCTGAGGTAAGTTTTATCTGAATTACTAATCCTAATCTAGCAACAATGGAGATTCTAAATATTATGGTATTTGTTATTTTATACTTTCCTGTTAGAAAAAGGATGAGCAGATCTTAATTATTCATACATAAGTCAGTCTGGCCAAAATCAAAAAGCTATAGTAAGTGCCAATAATATCATTTACATTTTACTCTAAACAAGATGAAACACAACTAAAAAAAACTTTCCTAAGTCAAACACACACACACAAAACCTACTAAACGTAATCTTACTGAATTTGAAAGGCTGTATTTGAGATAATCTTAAATCAGGCAGAATGGAATAAATCAAATTTACTTGGCTGTATTTATATGTATAAGGAGGTTAAGGTCTAAGTGATGGCAGTCTTTTTCAGAGATGATGAAACTGGGGAGTGAGGACAATGTCACTGTACATCAGATTAAGACATCGTGGACAGACTTAACGGCAAGCGTTTTAGATGTCCGTCCCAAAATTGAGCTCACAAGGACAGCCTCTATAATTTGGAGACATTGCGAGCTGCTCTTGGATGAGCAACCGTGTGTAGCACATGCACTGGTAAACGGCAGCAGCTATTAATTGCTGCTTAATGATAACTTGTTAGGTGAGCCAGCTAATGGGTAAAAGGTGAAAGTTAGGAACTACCAAGAAGCAGTTTCTTCTACTACTCATCACTCATACTCCTGGTCAAGTCCCCAAAGGCAAACTTTACTTAGATGCCACAAAATCCATGATAAGTCAGTATGAAACCAGAATTGCACATATTAGGATGTCTTGTTTACTTTTGTTGCTTTAAAGTTAAGTACACCCAACAGTCCCCCAGTGAAAATGGAAGTTAAGGGTCTGGCTCTTGGTCTCTGCTCAGGTCATGAGTTCATGGGTCCTGAGACTGAGCCCCGTGTTGGGCTCTCTGCTCAGCAGAGTTTACATGAAGATTCTTTCCCTCAACTTGTACAGGTGGTAAAAGTGTGCAAGCATGTGCCCACTCTCTAAAATAAATAAATCTTAAAAAACAAAACCAAACCTTGCACTTTTAATTACAAAACTTCTGCTCTGAATGGGGACTAGTATGGCTTAATAGTTTTAGATAAAGATCTAAAAAAATCCTTTTAATTTTTTAATTTAGATTTTCTTTTTCTTATTGAAATTAGGTTTCACTGAAAAATGAAAAACACATGGAATAAGGAAAATAACCAAATGTAAAAAGTTTTACTACAAATTCACTAGTTATTTTACATAATTATACTCAAGTAACGAGACCAACAAATGTTCACATTATTGAGAAAAAAGATTCAAATACCTTAAGAACTTTGAATTGTTTTGTATTTTCTCCAACTGATCTATTTCTTTGGATAATCTAGCAATTTCTTCTTCCAGATGTTTTTGTGTAATATCAACTTGTTGGCACAGGCGAGCAAAAGTGGTTGCCATTTCCCTTAAAATAAAAAAAGCTTTTTTTCAGCAGTCATGAATGTCTTTTAAAATGAATGAAGCTTTAATTTAAAGCTTATACAGAAAGACAAAGTTTAAAATATACCTAAAACATAAGATATCAAAGAACACTGTTAAGAATGTTCTGAAGGAGGCTATGGCACTTGTAGCCTTAATTTCATCTGGTCTCAAGACAAATGCTCAACAGGCAGTATCGACCTCTAATGTACAGTCGTGAATATGAATAAGCTATAAAAAGGCAGAAGATGGGTGTATTTCTTCAGAAGCACAATAAGCCTTACTCATCCCTTGCCTACAGAAATAACAATTACTGAGCACAGGCAAGAAAATTTCATAAGCTTGTGACTTAGACAAAAAAATACTTTAAATCATAGCAACATTGAACCATGTTTCCATAACTAAAGGATTGTATTTAATTTGTGTGCCAGTTAATATGGTAGCTTTGGCAAATGTTATTTTTGCAACTGGGAGCATGCCTAGTGGGTGTGTATACCTCTGGAATATGATTAACTGACTTTTCTGTGCAACTATTCTATGCATGTTCATCTTCCTCATGGTTTTTTTTCCTTTCCATTTTCAACCCATCTCACCATTTATCAATATTAAGACAAATAAGAATCTTTCATTATTTTCATATTTCATTAAATCAATATTTAGCGAGTATTTTTTTTTTTTTTAAAGATTTCATCTATTTGACAGAGAGAAATCACAAGCAGGCAGAGAGGCAGGCAGAGAGAGAGGAGGAAGCAGGCTCCCTGCTGAGCAGAGAGCCCGATGCGGGGCTCGATCCCAGGACCCTGAGACCATGACCTGAGCCGAAGGCAGCGGCTTAACCCACTGAGCCACCCAGGCGCCCCTAGCGAGTATTTTTTAACTGAGTAATATATCGAGGCTGCCTCCATTAGGATGTAAAGTCTTTTAAGAAAGAGATCAAGTTATCTCTATTTCCTACAACCACCGTTAGCATAGATATTGGCACAGTTACTAGCACATGGTAGGCAATTAACAATTGATGATTAAATGAATGAAAAGCTTCATTTTTTTGAAAAGCTTTGTTTTTACATATGTAACCTCAGCTGATTTCTTCCGGAGGTCTAGGTACCTCCATTAGAGAAAAGATCTTCCTTAATATAAATAAAATGAAAACTCTCGTGTAAGACAAGAGCTCAGTAAATATTTGGCAAATATCCTCATCTGTGCCCTCATTGTTTCTATTCTCTGCAGCTCTGTGTTAGTACAGGCTTTGAGCTTGTGTCTGAAAGTTTAATCTCCCTTTAACTCTGGTCTCCTCAGCCTAAACCATTCAATACACCACACCACTGCAGTTATTTTTATAGAACTAAATGTCAATGACATCAACTTCCAGGACTTCCAAATATCCACGCTCCTGTCCTAGTATTAGGTTTATATTCAAATGTAGCCCCCTCAAATACACATCTGCCACACTCAAATTTCTCATGTTTCTGAACACATTTCTTCCCCCCACTTACTTTCTTTTGGTTTGGGGTGTTTCCCTCTGCCTACATCTTCCTATTCCACACATTCAAACTTGGTAGGCTACTCTTCCTTGTGGGAAATCTTTTTTTTTTTTAAGATTTTATGTATTTATTTGAGAGAGAGAGAGAGATCACAAGTAGGCAGAGAGGCAGGCAGGGGGGTAGGGGAAGCAGGCTCCCCGCTGAGCAGAAAGCCCGATGCGGGGCTCAATCCCAGGACCCTGAGATCATGACCTGAGCCGAAGGCCGAGGCTCTAACCCACTAGGCCACCAGGCGCCCCGGGAAATCTTTTTTGACCCACTACCCTTCATGATTTAAGATTCTAGAGCCTCATATTATGAAGCTTACTTACCACTTACATTACTTATCACTTTTCAACTTTTGTTGTAATTATCTATGTTATTTCTCCCATTAAATCACAATTCTCTTCAGCTCAGAAAACAGTTTAATTCAGCTCTCAGCAGCATCCAAATACAGACTATTATGCATTGATTTAATTGCAATTCTATATATTAGATCAATGAAATAAATTTTAAGATATATAAAAGAAACTAGTGGACCCAGTATAATAAAATTCTCTTCAGGGGCGCCTGAGTGGCTCAGTGGGTTAAAGCCTCTGCATTCGGCTCAGGTCAGGATCCCAGGGTCCTGGGATCGAGCTCCAAATTGGGCTCTCTGCTCAGTGGGGAGCCTGCTTCCCCTCCTCTCTCTGCCTGCCTCTCTGCCTACTTGTGATCTCTGTCAAATAAATAAATAAAAATCTTAAAATAAAAAATAAAATAAAATTCTCTTCAGTTCTAAAAGAATTATGCCTTTAAACTTGTAAATGCAGTGGGGCACCTGAGTGCACCTGAAGACTCAGTTGGTTAAGCATCTGCCTTTGGCTCAAGTCATGATCCCAGGGTCCTGGGATTGAGTCCCACGTCAGGCTCCCTGCTCAGTGGGGAGTCTGCCTTTCCCTCTTCCTCTGCCCCTACCCCTGCTCCTGCTTATTCTCTCTCAACAACAACAAAAAAATCTTAGACTTGTAAATCTCGGCCGTGACAGTAAAAATACATTACACTTGCCATCATGCTTTTTTTTTTTTTTTTTGTGGCATTTGGTTCCCAGATTATTTTACCTTTTTTTTTTTTTGAAGATTTTATACGTTTGACAGAGAGAGAGAGTACACAAGCAGGGGGAGGGGCAGAGGCAGAGGGAGAAGCAGGCTCCCCCCTGAGCAGGGAGCCCAACAAAGGGCCTGATCCCAGGACCCTGGGATCATGACCCCAGCCAACGGCAGATGCTTAACCAACTGAGCCACCCAAGCTCCCCTTTTCTCACCTTTATTAAGATATAATTTACATACTATAAAATCTGCTCACTTAAAATATACAATTCAATTTTAAGTATATTCACAGAGTTGTGTGACCATGACCAAAATAAAATTTTAGAACCTTTTATCACTACTGCCCCACAAAAAATCTCATATACATTACCAGTTATTACCCTTTGCCCCTTTCCCAACCCTTGGCAAATAATAATATGCTTTCTGTCTCTATACATTTGCCTACTCTAGCCATTTAATATAAATGGGACCATACCTTATGTGGTCTTTTGTGATTGGCTTCTTTCACTTAGTATGTTGTCAAAATTCATCTCGTCTTGGGGCGCCTGGGTGACTCAGTCGGTTAAATGTCTGCCTTCGGCTCAAGTCATGATCCCAGGGTACCAGGATCAAGCCCTGAGTGCCATCATGCATTTTTGAGCCTGTTTGATACCCTTGTTTTTTTCACCTTGGTGGTGATTACAAAATGTGTTTATACTGTAATAATTCTTTTGAGCTATATTCTTGTTTATGCATTTTTTATACATTTTTATACATCAGTAATGCTTTAAAAAAAAAAAAGACACATCTTTCAACTTACTGTTGTACTTGATGGCTACAGTTTGCACTGGTGAAGCTAACAATCATCTGCAGTTTTTCCGTTGCATAGTTCACAAACTGCTGTTTAAAGGCTCTCTCCTTGGCACGTGTGGTCCAGGTCAGCCTCTCATAAAGATACAAAGCTCCATACATACTTAATGAAACAGATATGAGTTTCCACCCTACAGTTTTCCAGATCTGTAGGATAAATTCACAGGTTATTTCAAGAAAGAATAACACCACTAGGGAGATTGTACATTAAGGCATTTTAACAAACTCATCAGCCCCCTACATATCGTTGACTCAAATCCATATTTTTTTTTTTTAAGATTTATTTATTTATTTGACAGACAGAAATCACAAGGAGGCAGAGAGGCAGGCAGAGAGAGAGGAGGAAGCAGGCTCCCCGCTGAGCAGAGAGCCCGATGTGGGGCTCGATCCCAGGACCCTGGGATCATGACCTGAGCCGAATGCAGAGGCTTTAATCCACTGAGCCACCCAGGCGCCCCTCAAATCCATATTTTTAAAAAAATGTATATTCCTTCTCTGTGAGAAAATCTGAAGCCAATGGAAATCAATCAAGATGAAAAAGGAGCTACACATAAATACCAGGCAAGAACTTTTATAACCTGCCAGACATTTGCTAAGTTGATATATCTCAAGAAGACATGTGAATTTTTTTTTAGGTCAGAGATTTTATTTTATTTAAAGATTTTATTTATTTATTTGACAGACAGAGATCCCAAATAGGCAGAGAGGCAGGCAGAGAGAGAGGAAGAAGCAGGCTCCCCGCTGAGCAGAGAGCCCGATGCGGTAATGGATCCCAGGACCCTGGGATCATGACCTAAAAGGAAGGCAGAAGCTTTAACCCACTGAGCCACCCAGGCACCCAAGGTCAGAGATTTTAAAAACCAAAACAAACCTATGTTGTTAATGATGTGAAAAAAATTTTAACAGTTAAAAAGAACTACAACTAAAAAATAATCTTGAATACTTTAAGGCAGATCCCTCTGGTATTCAGAGAAGTCTACATAAGGGACCTGAATCATTCTTGTTACTCCAAATTATAAATATCATTTATGTGCTGTGAAGTGAAAATAGGAAGCATTGTTTTAAGGACTAGCTAGTTGGTGGTATTTTTTTTTTCCTAAAGAGGTATTTGTTAAAAATGTATACTGTGGTAATCATTTTGCAATATATATACATCAAATCATTATCTTGTATGCCTAGAACTAATACAATGTTATGTCAACTATACCTCAATTTAAAAATAAATAAGTCTGCATTTTTAAAAACTTAAGATTAGACCTGTGAAACTTATCTTTATTCACTAATTTTAGCCAACAACTTTTCATGTCATTTTACAGATTATCCTGGAAATAAAAGTAAATATACCTTTCTTTTCGTGTCTAGCAGACAGCTTTGCAAAACTCCAATTTTAATTATACTAAAAAGAACTTCTTACCACTCCTCCAACAACTATGATGCCCATAGAAGTTCTAGATGTGAGAGAAGCTAATCCTGTTATTAAGGTGACCATGAGTTCTTCCTGTGATGCACTGTCTGGAGTTGCTGGATTGGTTGGAGCAGTGGGAGTAGAGGCTAAAGATCTGGGAAGCTGATAAGGTTGGGGAAAAAGGATTATTATAATTAACTACAAATGGAATAGTTACATTTATAAAGTTCTATTTTATTTCTTGTATAATTACAGTAGTAAATCTATAAAAAGAATGAGTCAAATAATGAGTTTACCATAAATATATGAAGAAATAAAAAGTCTCAAAATTATTTTCTATGACCAATACTGAATTTTTATACTATATGATTCTACCTTTAACAGTAGGCCCTCAACTCTCAAGTGGAATTAAAACTGTATTTTAACATTCTCACACCAAAGACACAACCTTAGAAAAAAATTTTTTTAATCACTTAAAAATTAAAATCTTCTACACTTCAAAATACACTATACGAAAATTAAAAGACAAGCCACAGACCAGAAAAACATACTCTGAAATCATGTATCTGACAAAGGACTTCCATCTAGAGAATATATAAAGAACTTCTACAATAAGAAGCCAAATAATCCAATTAAAAAATGGGTAAATGATCTGAATAGACATTTCACAAGATACACAAATGGCCAATACAAGCACATGAAAGATGTTCAAAATCATTAGTCATTAGGGAAACACAAACTGAAACTACATGAGATACCCCTTCACATCCACTAATAAAAAAGACAGACAATAACAAGTCTTGATGGAATGTTAAGAAACAGAACCTTAATATACTGCTGGTGGGAATGTAAAATGGTGTAGCTGCTTTGGAAAACAGTTTGGCAGTTCCTCAGAAAGTTAAACATGGAGTTACCGCATGGCCCAGCAATTTCATTCCTAGGTATATACTCAAGAGAAATGAAAACAGATGTCCACATAAAAATAGTACATGAGTGTTCATAGCAGCATCATTCATAATTGCCAGAAAAGTACAAACAACTTCAGTGCCCATCAACTAAATAAAATATGTGATAATCTATAATGGAATATTATTCACCTATAAAAAATGGAGTACTGGTATATGCTACAACATTCATGTACCATCATGATGAACCTTGACAATACTCTGCTAAGTGAAAGATGCCCCAGGGACAGAAGGGCACATTTTTTATTATTCCATTTATAGGAAATGTCCAGAAAGGGAAAAATATGACAGTTAAATAAGCTAACTAGCAATAGGGCTGGAGGTGAGAATGATCACCTGAAAATGGGCACAAGGGTACCATTTTGGGGTGATAAGTTCTAAAACTGGATTGTGGTGATGGTTTTAAAACTCCACTGATTTTCTGAAAAAGTACTGAATTGATAAATTCAAAAGTTTTTTTTTTCTAAATGCTTGCATTTACTCTAGTTGAAGTCAAAACTTCAATTTTATTTGAAAACAAAAACTTTTAAGGAAAAAACTGTTTCAAAAATGAATGTGGAACAACTACAACAGTACTGAATGAAAACGCTGTAACTGCCTTTCCCTTTGCACAGTATAACTAATTCAGAAATGGCTCTATGTGATTGGTATTAGCTCATAACTATGCAAACTGAACACAACTAGTTGTATTAGAGAAATCACATAAGCAAAGTAGAGATATTTTTAAAAAAAGAGCAAGAATCTCAACTGGTAGAATCAAAGATAAATAAATGTGTAGTAGAGCAACAACAAAATCAAAAGCTTACTCAAAAAGAAAAAGATACCTGGAAGATGGGTTCTGATAATCCTAGCAACACCCTCTGAGCATTCACTGGGCCCAAGAAACGATGGACAAGGGAAGACCAGCCCAGGGAAAAACGAAATACAATATCCTCTTGAAAATCTGAACATAACTTGTGGCAATTTAGGTCATAGCTGAGATCAAATTTCTTGCAAGGAATCAGTGTATGTAGTTTATTTTGTATACCAGTTGGAAGTAATGGCTTCAAATTTTCTAGATAAAACAAAATTATGGTATTTAAGAAACAAGTAAATAATGTTTTACATTTTATAAAACACTTCAAGGAAACTAAGTCCTTTCCCAATGAAATAAATAAACTACACATGAACTTATAGACATAAACATTACCAATAATTTCTTGCTGGGACTGAAGCATTGAAGCATTGACTTCATTGGTACACCGATCCGCCAAATTTCTTCCCATACCATCTTCTATGTGCTTATTTAACTCCTGTTAACATGGTACATGTGCCCATTATTTTTTCTCTAGAACATGTACAGATTTTGCAAAAACTTAAGTGTAGTAAATGATCTTATTTTAAGAGGATGTTTTTGGGTACTTTATATATAAGATAGTTTACATTTATTACAAGAGTGCACAGGGGATAGAAAAGTTCAATCATGTACTGATTGCCAGGAAGACATTAAAATGGCTAATCCACTAAATAAAAATGTAGAATAAGGTGAGGAAACCGAGTAACTTTTAACAATAATTTAACTTACATTTTTATATACTTTCAACACACTTGGAGTAGGATGAAACTCAGAACAAAATCCATCAACTAAAACGGAGAGTCGACAAATTTCATCTGTCATTGCACAGGAAACCTGAAAATATGAAGTTAAAAGAAATTAACCAAGATTATCAACTAGTCAGTCAAACTGTAAAAAACTTAATAAAATGTGCCTTTAGGGTAACGGTGATAACATTTTTAGGATTATCAAAAATATTTTCATTTCCAGAAATTTATTTAATTTAAAGATTTTATTTTTAAGTAATCCTATACCCAACATGGGGCTTGAACTCACAAACCCAAGATCAAGAGTGGCACACTCTACTGACTAAGCCAGTCTCTCCATTCCCAGAAACTGTAGTCATAAAGTCACCAACTCACCTTGTTTGCCACCTCTTCTGTAACTGCCCTGATTTTTTTCTTAACATCCAGTGTTAAAAGATTCATCTGGTTTCGGATAAAGTCCAGTCTATCAATTTGATCTTCCCTCTCTTCCATTGAATAAACCCTATTGTAGTAGGTAGAATAATTAATTCTCAGGAAATACTAAAGTCCCAAAGCAATTAAGCTAGGACATTCACTTAGGTAATGAACCATCTGCTAGCATGATACAGTGGCAAAAAAACCCCAAAACTTACATTTCACATCTAAAATGATTCAAATAATATTTCATTTACAAAGTATTTTCTAGAGGATCGAATATAAACTACTTTGTCTGTCTGTGCATGTGGCATCCAAATCCCAAAGAATAAGGACTCTCCAAACACAGATACGAACAGTCACAATAAAAATAATGACTTCATTTAAAAAACAGGGTCAGCAAATGGCATCCTGAAAGCCAAATCCAGCCAGCTGCTAGTTTGTGCCATGCCATGACCATTCATATGCCTATCATCTGTATGGCTACCTTTGCCCTAAAACTGCAGAACAGACTAGTTGCAAAAGAGAAAGTACAACTCACAAAGCCTAAAATATCTACTATCTAACTTTTATAGAAAATCTGTCAACCACTATAGGATATAGGAAAACAAAGACCTGAGCATTTTAAAAATTATCTTCAGCTAAGAGAGTTCCCAAGACATGATTATATAAACCATTCTCAAATCACATCTTCTTTGTGCTGTGTTTAGTTTAATGTCCTGTATTTTTAAAATCAGTAATATAAAGGTCAACCGGTGGACCAAATACTCACTCTGGCTACTATGATAAAACAACTGAGCTGAGAGAGGCATAAATGACAAAATAATCTCATACAGAAACAGTGCACAGGGCCCGAGATCAGACTCTTGAGTTCTCACTCTTGTGTTTCATTTATTAGAAATTCTCTAATTTTGTATATGATGCATTCCAGGAGAAGTGTCATAATTAGGCAATAGATTTAGGTATATTTGTTCCCAGTAAGATCAGATGCATTTAAAATTCCCAATTTAATGTCCTCTTAATCTCTGATGCTTTGTATCTTTCCCTTGATTTGCTTAAGCCCACTAACTGTTCAATTAAGGCTTAACATCCCGTATCACATCTAATACCTGTATCACATCTAATAACCTCAGCTTTGTTTCAAGTGTACCAAGTTTGTGAGAACTAGCCTTTTCCTCAGTGTTAGCAATTTCATGAATTTACTTTCATCTTTATAATGTCATAAATGGAGTAACAGTGCAGTACAATGACATATAGGGTAGTGCTTACCAAACTGACCTTCTGGCTGGCAGGTAATATCGCCTTGTTTACCAGTTGATAAAAAACCACAACTGGCATCAAAGAGAGATTTCTAGGTATCAATGTATAAACATGAAAAATGGGTCATAGGTTGAATATAAAAAGAGGTCCACCTGCTTTCTGGATTTCTTCAAAAAATTCCACTTGTTCTTCCACTGCCTTAAAGATATTTTAAAACTATGAAGCACGTCAAAATCATAACTCTTGAGAATAATGGGTTCCAGGAAATGTAAATGATGTTAAGGTTGTAGAATAAATATTTACAATTTCAAATATTCATTTAAAAACATGCAAGTAGGTTGCTGACTTAAGTGCTAAAGTATTTAAAATATAACAATTTAAAACCTTAGTCTAAGAATTTATATTGACATGAACTGACATTTTTATTTTGCAATAAAATGAATTCATACCTTTTCTCTGCTGCTGCCACGTTTACTGAATCCATTATGTTTTTCACAGTATCTAGTATCTGTTTAGCTCTGATAGTGTGCTGTTCAAACTTTGTTTTCACTGCTGACTGCGAGATACACTCCTGCGAGGGCCCAAGCCATAACACATTACTGTAATTCCATCCCAATATTTTCAGGAATTTAAACACAAAAACTTGCTGTTTGTAATGATAACCAAAACATAAGTAAGGGCAGAAAATAAATGCATGATAAAAAGAACTTAAAATAACAAAAGTTAAAAAACCTACAAGAAATCAAAAGTAAAAAGGGCATTAACAGCAAGTTCATATCTTTGTGTAATTTTACACAGTAATGTGCAATGGTTTTTTGACTATATTTTAAAAAATAAATGAATAAGCAGGGTACTGTTGTCAATGTTAAAGTTTTCTCCATTAATATTACTAACTTTATTGGGATTGCCTTTAATCTATTTCTAGTCTGTCTTGATTTTTCTCATGCTTACAATAGATAACCTAATGAAGTTCTTAACTGAGTTATTAATTAGAATTCCACATTTTAAGAAATGAGTTGATAGAACATAGTTATTAGAAATTAGGACTTGTATTAAAACTTGAACTTGAAAAACACTTTAGCAACAAGCAACCGAAATAATATATTGTTTAAAAAATACCTACAGCTATTTCAAAGATAATCCTGTTATTGTCCTTGCTCTATAGTTTGTGCAAACAGGTTCGAATGATGCCCTATCTCATTTGTTTCATCTTTAAGCTAATTGTAGCTCATAAACCATTCACAGCTGTGCAAATCAGGTTTCATGACCAGTGGTTTTTTTTTGTTTGTTTTTTGTTTTTAAATAGAATACGGGAGAATGCATCACATATAGTAATGGACACATTTATACTATAAAACTTGTTTCAATTTCAATACATCTAAATACTATTTGTTATCCAAAATATTTACTGTGAATTCATCACTGAAAGCTCACAAAATTATTATATTAAAACTCTTTCATTCTTACTTCATAGAAAGTTAAATTCTGCACTGACATAACATCTAAAAACAACTACAAATGTTTACAGAAGAAGGTCATCTGGTCTTTGAACAATCGCTTGTCTGGATCACAGCAGCAATAACTACAATAGGTGTTTCATAGGAAGTCACATTTATTCCCTGTGATGAATTTTTTTAAAAATTAGGAATATACCCCAACTTCCATGATTTCCATGAATTCATCTTCTTGAACCTCTTTTTACTGTAACCAGTATAAATTGTGTTAACTATCCTTCATCACAATAAACAGCTTTCAAGCTTTAAAAAGTATTCACTTAATACCAAAGTATTTATCTTGAAATCACTAGTATGTTACATTCATTCAATACACTATTTATAACCTAGAGCCTTCACATCTCTAAAATGATTACCTATTCAATTCATTAAGATAGAAAAATTTTTTATAATTTCTTTTGCCATTTTAGCTGTCCTCTTTGGTACTATGAGGTATGAAATAAAAACAGATTCACTTCTTTAGCTATAGGACATTGAGGGTAATTCATTTACTTAACACTTTATAAAACCTTAACTTAAACCCATGACTTTCTTTCACTGAATAGCCTAACTTCTGTTCATGGTTAAACTTATTTATACATCACTCAACATCACTAATCCTGAAAAGATTAGTTGTAGGAAGTTATGGTATTCCTGTTCTTTATGTGCCTACAGAAAAACCACCAATAAGTACACAATATTAAACAGTTAAACTGCTTATTTTTAATAACCAAAACAAAGCTCTGATTTTCTTTAAATAACTGCATCTCATAAAATGACAAATTAACCTCCATAAAAACAATAAAAGCATAAAAGTATTTTGAAAAGAAAAAAAGGTTAAAAGAAATCCTATATTCCTCGATGAAGCAGATCTAGATATCAGCAATGAAGACCTAAATTTATAGGTAACAGCACAGTATTAGAGCTAGACCAGAAAGAAAATATTTTCAAAATTTATTAGGCAATATAAAAGTCATTCCTTGATTTTAAAAATATACAATAACGTCATGAATTAACAAAGAGACATAAACTACTTCTAGTTAATATAACTAACTAGTTAAAATAATAAACATAAACTCCTTCTAGTTTAGAAATGGGTATCCGACACTGATATTACCACTGATCACAAAAATATCAAGTCAACCTGCAAAAGAAATACTCTATTCTGAGGTGTGAGAAATGTTAATTTAAATATGGGTTTTTAAAATTGCATTATTTCTCAGAACTCTCACTACACTAGTAAGCTTATGAATCCCCACAGGGAACATACATAGTGAGCAGCAGCTTCCAGACTTACTTTATCAGGAACTCTAATTTTCCAAGAAGGTTAAAATACTACACCAAACCATTTTAAATCCCAATCGTATCTCAGTTAAGATAGTTCTCTAACTTACTTTTTTTGTTCGTTTGTTTTCTAACTTTCTAATAATATCTAAAGAAGCTAGCTGGTAGTTAATTACAGTCATAGATTTGTAGATATTAATACTTATATATCATTAAGACATAAAGTGACTTTGTCAAATCCTCTTAACAGACCCCAAACACCCAATAACATGCTATTCATCACTCCCAACTTATTATTTTTAAATAGTTTTTAAAAAACTTATTTATTTGAGACAGAGATCACAAGTAGGCAGAGAGGCAGGAAGAGAGACAGGGGGAAGCAGGCTCCCCGCTGAGCAGAGAGGCTGTTGCGGGGCTTGATCCCAGGACCCTGAGACCATGAAATGAGCAGAAGGCAGAGGCTTAACCCACTGAGCCACCCAGGCGCCCCTATTTTTAAAGATTTTAAATTGAAAGGGCAGTGCAAGAAAAAATACTACTATATAATATACCTCTCCCATATGTCTCCCTCTCCATACAGATATATCTATATAGAGAGATAGCCATATATTTTTATAGATATTTTTCTCCTGTTGAACAATCTGACACTTCTTTGCAGACACCACAACTTCACTACTAAATATATTAACATGTATTCTTAGGAATGGGATCATTTTCCTATACGACCAAGAAACAATCACTGCATTCACTGGGACAGTAAATACTATTAACCTAACACACAGTCCATTTTCAGATTTCACCAGTTGTCCCAGAATGTCCTTTACAACAAATTCACTGACATTTTAGGGTAGAATTATTTTATATCTGTTTTCCATCTTATAATCAAAACTATTAAGAACAGCTAATGGCCAAATATTTGAGCAAAGGTATTTAGATTTCTAAATTATCTTTAGAATATACACTTGTTCAAATACAGGTTTAAAATAATAAGAAACATGCTGACAGAATTAACACCGATTTTGATTGATTTTAATGGATTTAATTTTCAAGCCTTATTTTAACTTGATACTCCAAATGTTCCTATAATGTTTTGCTCCTCAAGAACCAAATGAAACCCAGAAAGTCTATGGCAAATATCAGACCATTAAAAATGGTAAACTTGGTACAATTTTTCTTTTCACAAAAATCATTTTCTAAGACTCCAAAAAAAGTGAATTCTAAAAACAAAGAGAAAATACATATATAAGACAAATTTTGTGATCACAATACAAAGAAACCAAGAAATAAATAACCAAAAGTTGGATGAAAAGAATCAAAACATCTGATTCTTAGCAACTCCTGTATTGAACAGAAAATGCCAACAACTGTAATTAAAAACTATTAAAAACAATGAAAACTAAACTGGATACTGAAACCCGTGGTATAGGTCCAAAGTTACATCACAAATTCACAGCCCTAAATTCTTCCCTAAAGAAAAAAAGTAAAAAGACAATTCCACTTAAAAAAAAGTATTAAAAAAGGAGAAACTATGTTTAAAGATTAACATAGAATTTAATGAATAAAAACCAAAAACTGCTATTTATGAATGGAAAAATTAACCAAAAGCTGGGATTAGGTCTTTGGAGGATAAAGCAGAGCAATTAAATCACTGGGAAATCCAATTAAGGTTAGACTATATACATGTGGGGGCACCTGGGTGGCTCAGGTGCTGAGCATCTGCCTTCGGCTCAAGTCATGATTCCAGGGTCCTGGGATCAAGCCCTGCATCGGGCTCCCTGCTCGGTGGGAGGCCTGCTTCTCCCTCTCCCAGTACCCTCTGCTTGTGTTCCCTCTCTCACTGTGTCTCTGTCAAATACATAAATAAAAATCTTTAAAAAAAGGAAAAAAGAAAAAAACAGAATATATACATATGTTTATACATGTACATATGTCTAAATAGATATGAGAAAAAATACAGAAGTTTTAAAAATGAACAATTTTATCCTACTAAATTATAAATTCTTAAAAATGCCCCAATTTATAGAAGTCTTAAATTATGAAAATTGATTTAAGAAGGAACTAATTTCACTCTGGGAAAAAAGCTGAAAAGAGTAATCATCAAAAAATGCTTTGGCCACCAAGACAAGACTTTTTGCCCATCTAGTTATTTCTTTAGGTAAGTTCAAATAATTTCTAGCTGATTCTTACATTAAATCTATCATACTTTTAATTGAACAAATATTTCAAATTCTAAGGTCTGATATTCTCTATGACTTTATGTAAAGCTCTTGCACATGGTTTTTTCTATACATAATTTTTAGATTCCCAAATGAACTATTACAATAAAAAACTGCCAAATTTCTTCTAAAAACATTAAAAACAGTAATTCCTAGGTCTGCCTGATTATTGCCCTCACTTGGGGAGCTTTGAATATATACGGATTGCTAGGTCCATCCCATGACCCACTGGATTGTCCTCTGGGATAATTCAGGCAGTTCTCTAAAGCACCTCATGTGATTCTCATGATCAGCCAAGGTTTGGGAACCAGTGCTCTACAGCATAGCTTTTTATTCTTCTCATTCCCACTTCTTCAAGGAGATACTCTGTCTGGGTAGCAGGAACCAATGAAAGAGGTTATAAATGCATACGAGAACAATATGATTTAGTAGGAGAAATCAGTGACAAATATTTAATACACATACAAAGAAGGAAAGAAAGGTCAATAAGTAAGACAAAGGGAGACAGAACAATAGATCCTCTCCCCAATATTTTTCCCATGGATGAAATAATTGAGAAAGGTGAGGAGAGCACTGAATCTTGTGAAAGAAAAAGAAAGAATATAAACAATGGTCTTGGAGTGACTGGGAATTCATGCAATCTATGGTTTAGCTTGGGATGACGTATGTTAACATCCCAGGAGCTCTGACTTTAGAGACATCTTACCAAGATCTCCACTAGTGTGGACTTTCCTTCTTTACATATTCTGTCTTCATCTACTTAATAGTCTAGCTCCAACTCACCAAATTAAAGATGGGGGATAGTGACCAAACGTTTAATTTAAAAAATTCTGCCAAGTACATTCAATATTCATGTCCTTGCTATTAAAGCTGTTACGACTTAAAGGAAGAATTACAAAAGAAGTTTTTCTTAGTTCTGAAGTCTTCATGTTCATACATGGGTGAAAAGGGGATATGTAAATCTAAACAGAGCTAGATTAAAAAGGACTAAATAAGAGCTTGGAAATTAACATCTAAAGAACTTTTTTCAGTTAAATGTAGGATGAGTTTTAATGTCTCTGAATAAAATGCCTACACCAAAATATAAGAAAGTGTCCTTCCTTCCCAATGCTGCAAATACATTAGCTATTCGTGTGCCCAGTAGTTCCTACCAGATTCCTATACTACAGAATACCCTGTATCCTAATTATTTTTGTACTCATTTGTTTAGGACATTTGATATAAAATGTGGAGAATAAGCAGGTAATGATACAGCTTAAAATGTAATAAACTTCAGTCAAATGACATTTACATTCTATATCTATCAGCAGTATAGTACAAAAGAAAAACATGATCTTCACTTTGCTCCATTACCCATTCTAATAGCAATTACATTTATTTAATCTTGCCTCAAATTACTGAATAAAGAGAATTTCACTCATTGCACAACACATGCAATATTAGAAAAACAGTTTCCCGTTTGAATACAACCATATAAGAAAAAATGAGAAATTACAATCTTTAATTCTCAATTCTTACAGATTTTGCAAGGACTTCCTTTCTTCAAACTTGTTTCACTTGCTGTAGCAGTAACTATACTAAATAACAGCAAGCAAAGGTTATTTGACAAAGATAAATAGAGGAAACAAAGGATTATGATCATTCTCCAACCAATGATAGGGTTTTGTATTAGTCAATACATACACAAAATTCCTACCTCAAAGATTTGTTCAAAATTCTGAAACTCCTGTAATCTCGCCTGGAATCCTTCAGCAAGTGCCCCACCTGTAATATTTAGGTGAAGAGTTTAAAACCTAGGATACAGCAAAGTAAGATTTATAGCATGTTATTTCTACAACTATTCTTGTATTTCAGAAGATAATCTATATTAATACGTACCACCTTCTGGCATTCCCTGTGCTTTGTGCTTTCTAGCACTAAGAACTTCCTTTGCAGAAACAAAGAAAATACGATTCTGTGCCTCTAGAGGATCCACAACTTTAAGCTCCTCCACCAAGAAATGCAGACATCTTTCCATGTGCTGTCTGCGTACCTAGAGAAAACAGGGTACCGAAGTAATTCTAACAATTAAACAAATGTAATGACTGCTACAGGCCTTTTTAAACTCCATTTATAGTGATATTATAGTAGTATCTCCCATATACTTAACAAATCCAAAAATTCTAATAAATGAAGTTTGATACTTGCTGACAGAATATTTTCTCATAGAGTAATGATCCTTCTTTGACCACTTAAAATTCTGATGGACCACCAAATACCATGACGCCATTTCCAAACATAGTATTGACAAATACTAATACTTACTGCCATGGGAAAATGTTCTTATTTCTGTATTATTGACATACATAACTATACTACAAAAAAGAAATATGTATATACATATTTGTGAAAATTAATAGTTGGCATGAAGGCAACAACCACAAAGCAGGTGGGGCATTTTTATTTCCTTCTTATGCTTGTTTTCCAAATTTTCTTACAATGAAGCTATTAATATCTTTGATATCAGAAAATAAATGCTACAAATAATTTGCTACAGTGAAGCTATTTTTATTGCAAAATCAGAACATAGTCTATTTTTCTTTCAGTGATTGTTTTTTAAAGATTTTATTTATTTATATGAGAAAGAGAGAGCATGGTGGGGGGGTCAGAGGGAGAAGCAGACTCTCTGCTGAGCAGGGAGCTCCATGGGGGACATGGCCTGAGCTATAGGCAGTCGCTTAACCAAGTGAGCCACCCAGGCATCCCAAATAGTCTATCTTTCTTAAAACACTGAGAATTAAATCTGGGGAGAACACATTAGCTAGGGATTAGGGTTGCAATGTTAGGTTTAAGATTAGCACTTAGGTATTAAAATTAGGATTAAAAGGGGTGCCTGGCTGGTTCAGTCAGTACAGTATGTGACTTGATCTTGGGATTGTGAGTTTGAGCCCCATGTGGGGTACAGAGATTACTTAAAACTTTAAAAAAAATTAAAAATTAAAGAAAAAATAAGACTAAGAGTAAAAACTAGTTAGGGTATAGTACTAGCCTCTAGCATTGTGCCTAAGATAAGGGATCTAAGCTAAATAAGAATGGAAAAAAACAATCTGTGGATGATATTTCCTAAATCTCTGATGATTAAATGAGACCCCAATTTGCAAAAGTATAACCACATGAGTTAATAATAGCAGGATATATAAAGCTTCATATTAAACAAAATTATAATTCTGGGGGTAGGGGAAAGAATGAAAACACATAAACATGTAAACAGTGATGGGATTATGTAAATTTTAATTTTTTTGTAAGTAAACACAAATCATGTTTAAAATCAGAAAAAGAAATTATCAGGCAAATTAAATATTATTTATAGACCACAGACCAAATTCCAGATACTCTATTCTTTTTTTTTATTTTTTTATTTATTTATTTATTTTTTTAAAGATTTTATTTATTTATTTGACAGAGAGAGATCACAAGCAGGCAGAGAGGCAGGCAGAGAGAGAGGAGGAAGCAGGCTCCCTGCTGAGCAGAAAGCCCGATATGGGGCTCGATCCCAGGACTCTGAGATCATGACCTGAGCGGAAGGCAGCGGCTTAACCCACTGAGCCACCCAGGCGCCCCTACTCTATTCTTTTTAAAAAGAAGTTTCTAGGGACGCCTGGGTGGCTCAGTCGGTTAAGCATTTGCTTTTGGCTCAGGTTATGTTCCCAGAGTTCTGGGATGGGGTCCCATATTGGACTCCTTGCTCTGCAGGGAGCCTACTCCTCCCTCTGCCTGCCACTCCTGCTGCTTGTGCTTACACTCTCTCTCTCTCTGACAAATAAACACGATCTTAAAAAAAATAGTTTCTAAAACCACCAGCATGACTAAAATTTAAAGCAACAAAAAAATACAACTGTTGGTAAGGATATATAAATCACTTGGAACTCTTAATCTGCTTGGGAGTGTAGACTGGTACAAGCATTTTAGAAAACTCTTGGGCTGTGTTTACTGAAGCAGCATATTTTCTACCTATAATCCAGCAATTCTACTCCTAGATATATACTCACAAATTACTGATCTCTGCAGTACTGACATTTTGAGTCAGATAAATTTTTGGTTGGGAGGGTTGTTCTGTTACGGGACTTTTAACAGCTCTTAGCCTCTACCCAACAGATGCCAGTAGCACACTCCCAGAGCTCTATCAATCAAAAGTATCTTCAGACATGGCCCAATATTCCCTAGAGATCAAAACTGCCCAACCCCTCAGACTGAGAAGCACTGGAATATACCCAACAGAAATATATACCTATGTGCACCAAAGACACACATGTAAGAATATGTAGAGCAGCACTACTTATAACAGCTAAATATAGGAAGTTTACCCAAATGCCCATCACTAGCAGAATGAGTAACTCGAATGTAGATATTCAAAGGCTGAAATACTATACAGTAATGACACTGCACTTCAACTATGCACAAGAGTATGAATGCAATCACAAATGTAATGTTGAGCAGAAGAAACCTGACACAAAGCAGATACTATATGATTCCATTGCATAAAGTTGAACAACCAAAAAACTAATCAAGGATGTCAGAAGTCATGTAAGTGCTCATTCTTATGAGAGAGGACAGAGACTGGAGGGGGTTGCTGGCAATGTTCTGCTTCTTGAGCTGGATCCTGACACAGATGTGTTCAATTTGTAAGATTCACTGAACTGGACACTTAGGATCTACACACTTTTTTGTTATGCTATACTTCAAAAAAACTACAACAAAACAAAGTTTCATTATCTAAAATGATTAGATAGTACACTTCTATAACAATTTTCCTCCAAAGTAGTTTAATATTCTGGTCTCGATCACTAAGTCTTTTCTCAAGTAAAAGAACAGCTACGTAGGATGTTCTATAATGTATACTGTTTTCTCAAGTAACAATGTACATGACTACAGCTCATAACTTAAAAGAAAAAATAACTTACGTCTTCCATATACTCTGGCTCTGACGCAGAGGCATCCCAACGATTATTCAAAATGAAAATATTAGGCTTGGAAAGTCGTTCATTTACCTTGTGAAAAAACTGCTTTTCCTAAAAAACATCAAACACCCAAGATATGTTTACTTTTAACAGCTATTTTATATTTACATTTATAGTTGGAAGTTCTTCTAATCTTAAAGTTTAAACCATTAAGACAACAGTGGATTCATACCCACTGATAAAGGATCCCAAATCACTGAACATTACACTTCTCCAAGATGAGAAAACTAAATTGTGTAAGATGGCAAGAGTGAAGATTTTCCTGCTCCTGCCATGAGTCTTTTCTGAAATTCAATTTAATAAATATCTATGTCTCTACTATTGTGCAGAGCATAACAGATACTACTGGATATTATAGTCCACATTTTCAAAAAGCTACCTCAAATCTTTTTGAAGATTTAGAATAACAATGTAAGACCTATGCACATAATAATAAACAAAGAAAGGTATGTGCCTTAAATGCTATAAATACATACTATGCTTATTTAAAGGAAAGAGACACCATATCCAGTTGGAATTAGGAAAAGCTCCATAAAGAAGGGAGTGATGATAAAGATGTGCTTAGAAGTACTCATAATGGCTTTCTGAAAGATAAGCTGGGAGTGGAGGAAGAATTGTGGGCAAAGAATAGCATAAACAAAGACACAGAAGTCAGAATGTAATTCAAATGGGGTTATTCTAACAAAGATTTTAAGCATTTATCTGTTTCTCATATCATGAGATTATAAACAACTGTCCATGTTGTCATAGCAGCCTGTTCCATGTGATACAGATCAGGTTATACAAAAGCTAGTACCAGTGGCAAACCAGAGGTCTTGCTGGTAACACCTAGGTTATAATGGTGTTTGGCCATTTATATGCTTTTGAGGAATGACAATTTTTAAAAACCATACTATAGTTTTGGATATTAGATATCTATAAACTCTGAAGTTTATCTGGGATGAGTATGGCTCTAGACAGCCTGGATAAATAATCTAATCTATTAAATCTGACAGCGGCGTATAATGGACACAGGTAAGCCAGAACCTAGAGTACACACAAGTAAAGCTGGGAAGGGTTGACAAAACTAGAAGTATGAAAAGCCTTGCCTGCCAGATGTGGGGACTAGGGGAAGGGTGTGAGATGGGAGTGTTAAACTTTATTCAAAAGACTGAAATCATCACCCTGACAATCTGGTGCCCATTCCTTCTGAAACCGGCAAATAACCACAATCAATGTCAACACCACACACATATCACACCTTGCATTTAATTAAAGATTCACTAGAAGCTAGAGCCATCAAACCCTAGATTCCCAATAGGAACACTCAAGAAGGCCAGCATCAGCTTTTCCGGTCCCATGGAAACACAAATTCCTCTGTTCACCCTTGATATTAGAGAGGTTCTTTTTAATCCATGATTTGGATTTCCCTCACTCTTCAGAAAAGACACTATCTCATTTCCTACCACTCAAACATAATAATATGATTAAACCTACCGTATTCATTAGTGTTGATTCAGAGTTTGCTACCAAAACGAAGACATCAGCATCTAAGCAAAACTTATCAATCCAGCTATCCAGCTCTGTAGTGACATCTGTACCGGGACTAATGGGAATAAGATAATATTGTATTTTATATTTTTTAAAAAAGAAAATCTGATTATAAAAGACATTTTATAAAACTTTTATAAATTGAAGTCTAAAGGCCAGGATTTCCACCAGTTTTCAGCACAAAGCCAAAGAGATTTACTTTTTCCACCTATAAAAAAGCACTTGTGACAAGCTCAGTCTGTGTTTTATAAACTTCCATATCTATTCTGCTGACAAAGAACTCCCAGAGCCTATTCAATTGAAAACTTAACAAATGCTTAAAAAAAAAAAAAAAGATTGTTTACTAAAAAGAAATAACCTTGGGCACCTGGGTGGCTCAGTCAGTTAGTCTGCCATCAGCCCAGGTCACGATCCCAGGATCCTGGGATGGAGCCCAAGTCACTGGATCCCTGCTCAGTGGGGAGCCTGCTTCTCCCTCTCCCTCTGCCCCTCCCCACTCCTTGTGCGAAAGGGGGAGCACTCGCTCTAATAAGTAAATCTTTAAGATAAAAACAAATATCCTTCTGATTTTTGACAAAGTAACATAATCAATATTTTAATCTTTTAAATCCTTATGGTTTGGAAAGATGAAAAATAAGTGCTAAAAAGAACCCCAAACCTCCCCCCCAAAAAGGGCTAATATAAACCAAAATCAAAGGTGTAAGTAGCTATGTCCAGTACAGCTGAGAAAATATTTAAGTGCTCATGAGCATAAATAATAAAACACCCTCTGCTAAAACCTAAGTTTAATATACTATACTATAAAAATTATAATGCAACTATCTACACACTATGACAATGTAGAAAGATGAGAGGTTGGGGTCATGGACATAGTCTGGCCATGAAATAAAGCAAAATTAAAAGCCCATCACCAAAACCAAAATGGTTTCCACACAATACTGAAATTTTAATTTAAAGAAAACAAAAGAGCATACCAAAATTTTGAAAAATCATTTAACTACTTTTTTTAGTTAAGGACATTGCTTAGCAGATGTGCATTAGCATTTTACTTAGCACCAATATAGTAAAAGAACATATAATAAATGAAGACTCATCAGAAGAGTTGAAACAAAATTCCAGAAGTATTCAATTAATTCCTGAACAATAAAAAATGTATGTAAACTGTCTATTAAGTTATTCTGGGAAACTTGGGCCTTAAGCATAAATTTATTATGCCTGGGTGACTCAGTCAGTTAAGTGTTGGACTACTGGTTTCAGCTCAGATTGTGATCTCAGGGTGGTGACAGTCCTGCATTAGACACCACGCTTCAGTGTGAAGTCTGCTTGAAATTCCCTCCCTTTGCCGCCCCCACCCCACACCCTACGCATGTGTTCTTTCAATTCTTAAAAAAAAAAAGAGGTATTACTAGTTAAAAAAATTTACCTAATCAGAGTTACCTACATAGTCATTTAGAATTAGGCAATCTTTAAGCCCCAGCTATTTATCCAAACTACAAGGTAGAGGGGGGAGAAAAGTGGCTATCCTTGAAATTTCGTATAATAGAATTAGACAAAGAAACTGGCACTTTATATAACCAGTAAAAACCATAAACCAACACCTTTTCTGTTTCTTAACAATCTATCAAGTCTAAACATTTAAATTTTTATGTATTATACTTTAAAACAAGCAATACTATTCTATCAAATAAACTTTTACAAGGAGAAAATGTAATTCATATGTAATTTTACCTGTCCACTAAAACCAGGTCATCTCTCAAGAGGGCACATTTTGCCTTTGGCCAAAATACATGTACAAGACAGCCAGCTTTCAAGTCTTTGTCCATATGAAGGGCATGAGCCAGCTGATTAACTGTCTAAAGTGGAAGGGAAAGAAATAAACAAAACTCTGCTTGTAATAAAACTCAATAAAAATGAAAAACACTATGATCTGGTACATTTATTTTTGCAAAACTTATACAAAAAGCAGAACTTTAAATAACTGGAAATAAAACTATCTCAGCAATCTTGAGAAACTGAGTTTTAGAATTACCAAGCAGGGGGAAAAAAAGATACTCTTAAGAACAGTTTACTCATCCACTCTGCAAAAATAATCAGAGCTAGTCACATTTTAAATGCCCAATAAGTGAACTCTGGCAATGGAATGCTATGTAATACCCGATATATTGATATTGCATGTATGAAAGCAAATCTACAATATATTAAGAGAAAAAAAAGGCAAGTAAAAAAAAAATAGCACACATGAAACCATTTTGCTTACAGAATACAAAGAAACACATTTAACTCTATACCATAAGAAGTTTCCACTGGCTTTAGGAAACATGTGAGTTTTAGAGTTTCTTTTTGCCCATTTGTATTTTCTGTCTCTTCTAAAACGCACTGCTCAGTAGTTAAGGGGCGAAAACAGAAGAAACATTACTAAAATAGGTTTAAAAACACCAGAGTAATAAGACCAAAACAATACAAGAGAAGCTCAAGACATATTCTTTTAATAAAGGATTTTCCTCACCAGGCAGTTATTTACTCACATAAACCTGCTTGATTGACATCAATGACTAGGCCTTCTCTTTCCATCTGAATTCACTAAAATATTTCTATTTCTCAAGATGATTTCTGACATATGCTAATTTATTAATGTGTTACTTTAATACTATTCATATATGTGTTAAATATACAATACAAAGAGCTTAATATAAAATTAATATTCAAGGAAAGGACACCAGCATACATACAAATGAAATGTGGAGGTATCAATTTTTAAAGGGAAACATCTATTTTCAAATGGGCACAACAGTCCTGATCACAGCTGAGGTGAATCTCCATAGTGACAATGTTAACTAGGTTTTATTTTTGCTTGCTTTCATAAACTTTCTGACTGAATTATAAACTTGTACTAAAATCTTGATGCCTGGTCTGTAAAATTAAGATAATAAAAGCACCTATCTGACAGAGCTGTGGTGAGGTTTGAGTTACTGCAGGTACTTAGAATATTGCCTGGTGCTTAGTAAGTGTACATTGAAATATTAGCTGTTACTATTGCATTTCTTTTACTAAATAAACTACTACAGCATGAGACTCAAAGTCTATACCTTATAGCAGGCCTCAACTTGAGGTAAACAAATTTAAATTCTGGAGTAGGGGAGAGGAGCAAAAGGGCATGAAGGAAGTGGACTGGAAGTAGAGAGAACAGACCAAGAAAGAGGAGATGATTACTTTAAAATATCGTAGCACATTTTACTGAGGATCTAAAGCCACCAGTAGTTTGAATTTGGATTTGGTAAAAATCCTGATTAAGAAGTGATTCCTTTATTTGGATGGGTTAAAAATCTGAAAATATTTTCATAAACATCACCTCATTTATTCCCCATAACTAATCTGAAGGGTATTACGCAGATTGAGTTACCTGAGCTAAATCAAACAGTAAACTCACAGAACAATAACTACACCAGTGAATTCAACTTAGTTTTGCAAAAACTAATATGGGATGGATTTTAAACACTGAACTTCTGCATTTGTGGGAGAGATCTTAAGTCTTAAGAGAAAGTGATAATACTGAGAAACACTTTTTTTTCCCTCTTTTGGCTGAAGGAACCTAGTGGCACTGGGTTCCTTAAGAAATTTATGAAAAGGGAGCCTGGGTGGCTCAGTGGGTTAAGCCTCTGCCTTCGGCTCAGGTCATGATCTTAGGGTCCTGTGATAGAGCCCCACATCGGGCTCTCCGCTTGGCAGGGAGTCTGCTTCCCCCTCTTTCTCTGCCTGCCTCTCTGCTTATTTATGATCTCTCTCTCTGTCAAATAAATAAAAAAAATCTTAAAAAAAAAAAAAAGAAATTTATGAAAGGTAGGGAATTGCCATTGGCCGTTATCTGAAAAAACTATTAAATCTATTCATGAATGTTCTTACTAAATACTCCAAAGATAAAATAGATTCTAAAGGCACAGACATGCATCAAAAACATTCCAGAGCCCCATTTTTTAAACAAAGTTTTCTTTCAAAAGATGAAATTAGATTTGAGATTAAATAGCAACAATACACTTCAGTAATGCTGTTTTCACTGGGAACATTATTTTTAAAATGTAACAAACTTTTAACTCTAATTTATTTTAAGGACAAGTTTTACTCTTCTAATAAGATATTTTTCTAATATGGTATGCTTTAAGATCTATTCTTCTAATGATTTAGCTCTGAAGCAAAAAAAGTTTAGAGAATTCAAAATATCAGTGATGGCTTTAAAGCTACAAATAGAACTATTAATAGTTCTTTTATGTCCAGCAATATAGACATCTTACAAATTAAAAAAAAAAAGTTAAGGACATTATTTCAGATACATTATGCTAATAATATTATACCTTCACACTCTTTTTTTCATCTGATCCTTCTGTCATAAGATAGGCTTTATCTCCATCAGTTCCTTCAACACTCAGGAAGCAATTGGTTGTATGGCCAATCCCACTAGGGAGGACTTTATCCCATAACATTGCATTGATAACAGAGCTCTTCCCACTGCTTGTCCTGAAGAATGATATATAAAATCATGAAAATAAAACGTTAACAGTAAAAACTTTATTCTTTCACTGGGTCTAAGACCAACCTTTTTAGAATTCAAACTTTGATGAAATTTCATCAGATTGCATTTTTTACAAAATTGCCAACCTGATTTACACAAATATTAGGAACGTACATATCAGAAAAATAGAAGAACACAAATCCCACCTTTCTCATATATCTATCCTTGCCTTTTTATCTTGTGACAATTTGACATCACAATCGCAAATTCTTCCCATCACAAACTGTCGTCTCAAGTCTCCATCTCCGTAAATCTGGGCTGGATCTTTTTCACTTCCAAAGATATTACCTATCTCTCCTTCTCAAATAGGACAACGGAGTCATCACCTCATCAGGAGGTCTCTTCCTTTCCATTTCCACTCCACCCTAATCTGAATTAGGGCCTATTTATGGACCTACCTCATGCTAGATTCTGTAAAGCCCATAAGGTGAAGCAGAAGTGGACCTAAATAAATAAATAAAACAGCACTGTGGAAAAGGTTTAAAGGGCATAAACAGGGCACTTTAGAAGAGAATAACTGAGAAGACATACTTCAGACAGAGCGGTCAGAGAAGATTTCTGAGGTTGTAACACTTAGGATGAGATCTGAACAGTGAGAAAGAGTCATACATAGATAAATCAAGGCAAAGGGAATTCTAAGTATAGGAACTCACAAGTGCTTGAAAAAAAAGCTCTAAGATGGATTTAAAAGTTAGTTTAGTGAGTAAATCAATGTTTCTGTTGACACACAACATGACATGGGCCTACTCATTTGTCTTTGCATTCCTACTGCCTAACAGAGTGCACACTACACAGGAAGTTAACAAATTATTCTTTAATGAACATGAGCTATGTCACAGATTGCTCTATCACTCGAGATAGTTAACAAATGGCACTTCCTATTCTCCCTCTGGGAATCGTGGGGCTCAGAATCCTTTGGAAGGCACACCTGATAATTAAGAGAAACTTTAAAAAGTCACAAGTTACACATATCATTTATCTGTATTTCTATTCTTTGGACTGGCTAAGAAGCTAATTCTCAGAGATCAGCATCCTTAAAAAGTAAAAATACAAATGACCTTTAGAAAGCTTCGTTTTATACCAAGAACTAAAATGAACAAATGCTATCTCATGCTAATAGCTTTAGCATTTAGCAAAGGGAGAAACTCTTTGTGGGGTAAAGGGGGAGGAATATCACTTGCTGAAACATAAGAAACAAGGTTGGAGATATGACTTAGAAAACCTGATTTCTGGAAACTACCCTTGAGAGAAACAATAAAGGATTACCTGCCAAAAAATGCCACTTTCATATGTCTCCGAGACAGCACCTCACCAATGATGGAAAGCTTGTTTCTATAACCCTGTATTTCTATCAGATCATCCTCAGTAGCTACTTGATCAAGTTCTGGATTCCTGTATGTTGCTACAAAATTGAAATGGTGTTAGCAAAAGTGATAAAAATGATTATTAGGTTAATCATACAAAGGAATACCTAAGATATGCACACATTTTGCATATTTTGGCTTTGCTCTATATTATCATGGCCATTTGAAAAGTAAAAATGCCACAGTATCTGAATATTTGGTAAAAGGTGAATGCCTTGTTGCAACAGGTCATAAGAATCCCGCCCCTAAATTCCAAAATTATTAAAAATTACAGGGGCTATCCTCAAGCTAAAAATCTGGTGAGGGAGGAAGGATAAGGAAAAAAGTTTGACTCTACCAATCTACCAAATGTTTCCCAACTGTCACTGAAGAAGTATATAGAATCTCTCCTTTTTCATTGTACCCCTGACAGTCATGTAATCTTAAGAACCAGAAAAGATTTCAACAGTTACCTCCAAAGCAGTATTCCCCAGTAAGACATTCCTCACCAACCTGTTTGAACAGTTACACTCACTCTAAGAAAGCTTCTTTTGCTCTTTCCCCCACCACGGTCCACCCTCATCTGAGAAGATAAGATAGGTCTGAGATCTAGGCTGACAGCTGACTTGGGGGAAGAGATACGTATAATGGCTTAAATGTGGGCTGCCTGATTTTTAGTCTGGACATTCACTAGCAAGGTGATCTTGGGCAAGTTGCTTACATTTTCGGTGCCTTGGTTTCTTGATCTTTAAAATAATTGCAATTAGGGATGTGTGGGTGGCTCAGTCAGTTAAGTGTTTGCCTTTGGCTCAGGTCATGATCCCAGGGTCCCAGGATCAAGTCCCACACCGGGGTCCCTGCTTCTCCCCCTGCTGTTCCCCCTGCTTGTACCCTCTCTCTGACAAATAAAATCTTTAAAAAATATATAATAATTGCAATTAAAATCTGTCCCAGCGTTGATATAAGGGTTAAAAACATTAATAACATAATAAAGTGCTTACAGGTATCATACATAAAACTATTTATATCTTAGGTTATTAATACCACTTAATCTTCTTCCTTTGGAGGGCAGAAATGGGTTTTAATTGTTATGGCATTTCTCCTAGACTATAGAGCAATGCCCTGTATACGTGTTCAGTAACTAAGGGTGAAAGGACAAAGCACCTGCATATACTTTCAACCGTATTATTTTAAAAACTTAGAGAAACTAACCTTCAACAAAATAGGATCCTTCAGTAACAAACTCCAGTAATTGGTCGAAGATTGCAGTAATTGCCCTCTTAGCCAGCACAAAGTGTTTCAGTGGAGAAGCAGTTTCTGCCATTGTGTTACTGGGGGAAGAAAATTAAAGTTAGAAAAGCACAAATTAGGGGTGCCTGGGTGGCGTAGTTGGTTGTCATCTCAGGATCCTGAGATCCAGCCCCGGGTCAAGCTCCATGCTCAGGGGAGAGTCTGCTTAGGATTCTCTCTCTCCCTGCTTCCCCCCACAACTCCCTCCCTCTGTATCTCTCTAAAATAAATAAATCTTTAAAAAGAAAAAATAAAAGCACAAGTTAAACTATATGATAAAGACATGCAAATTAATGACACCTTCCTACTGCATTAACTCCCCAGTGAAATAAACTAAACTGCCAAAAGACTTTTGGATAATTGTTTCCTGAGAAATGTTTTAGACAAGCTATTAAAGACTTTTCAGTGGATAGTCCATTAAAATAAATAACTATTGGAAAAAATCTTGGTTGCAATTTCTTCTTTTCCTTTATTTCCCTTTGGAGAAGATGAAACTAATTGTGGCAAACTGTGACTGCACGTGACTCTTAAAACAGGGTTAGTGAGATGGAACAAGTTTGGGAACAAGAAGTTTCTCAACCTGGAGCTACAGGGTGTGGAGGTGGATACCCAGTTAGGAAACAAAATTCCAGTATCATAAAGTAACTCCGACGTTTAAAAAAAATTAGTTCTCATCACAACAAATAAGCAGGCAACGCTTAAAGCGATCATTAACGTTACCAGCCAAAGCATCAAGAACTTCCAAGAATAGAAGTTAAAACAAATTTTCTTTTCTGGCAAGTTCTCATGAAAAAGACACCAAACAAAACCGATTACACGCTAGTCCAGTCCCGGTATGTATGTGTGTGGAACGGAGCAGAATGGCCATAAAGCCTTCCGAAGGGTCACGAAATGACTCAGTTGAAGGAGCTGCGTGGGAAAAGCGGGGTGAGGGCAACGACCCGGTTCTACCGGGTGTGAACACCTACCTTCCACAGGAAAGGCCTTCCACACCGGGCGCTGGAACGCCGCCAGCAGAGCTAGGGACCGGACCTCACCACAGCCCCGCGAGCGCCAGCCCCAGACCGGGCTCCCCAATCCCGGGCTCCAGGCTCCGGCCTCGCGAGCTCCGCCGGCCCGATCTGGCCGAGGGCCCCCGCTCGCAAATCCGCTCGTTAGCTCCGTTCCCGCAGAGCCGCGGCTGCGCCTCGTCACAGAGCTCCGGCGCACGATTCTCCGCCCCCTGTCCCTGGCTGCCCGAAGGTCACCCCGAGCGAAGTGAACGGGCCAGCGGTCGAGGCAGCGAGCACTCACTCTGTCCCGGCTCCGACTTTTCAGCCGGCAACCGCAAACCAGCCACAGCCCCCAGGCCTCCTCATCCTCCCGGGAGAGGCTGGGAAGAGGAGAGGAGGTGGGAGGAGTGTCAAGAGGGCGGTCACTTCCGGTTTCTTCTCCGCCCCGATTTTGTTTGGCTCCGTGGCCGGAAGTGCAGCTGCGCCGACCGCCATTTTTCCTAAGGGCAGAAGGCTGGGTTTGTTGAGGCTAGGGAATGCTACCCGAATGGTTTCCTTCCCGGGCACCCCTCCTCCCCCCACCCCGTGTACGTCTGCCTCCCATCTCTTCTCCCATCAGAGTCTCCAAAGCTCTGCCTCCTTTAGGCATGGCTAGCTTCCACTTTAGTGAGGAAGATCTCAAAAAGGAGGTGGGGTGAACTGGGATGAGGTGGGGTTAGGGCTGCCAGACAAAAGGGATTTCTGCTTGCCGCAGTAGTCGCAATAAAGGAAAACCTTTTGACCGCTCCACTACCACTAATCTTTTCTGTTGTGTGACTGGCTTCCTGGGCTTGGGGTAGTTGTGTGTGTGTTGAATTACTTTAGAGGTGAGAAGAAATTGATATATTGTTGATGAGTGTTTTTCAAATTTTATACTTAAGAATCACCTCTGGATCTTGTTAAACAGCACATTCTGATTCATTGGGTCAGAGGTGAGGCCTGAGAGTGTGCATTTCTGACATCCTTGGAGAGCTGCTGCTGCTAGTCTTTACATGGCTTAACAGTTGGTCTGGAGATTGCTTTCCTGGGCTAGTAAGTGAGGTGCAGTTTTGCACGTGAAGCCACCTCATCTTCCTGAGCCTCAGACACTAGAGTACTATAGTACTCTATAAAACTAGAGTACTAATAAGACCTACCTTATAAGTTCTTGTGAAAATTAAATGGGTCGATAGCAGGTCAAGTGCTTATAACACTGCTGGGTATATAGTTAGAGCTGGTTAAAGAAAGATTAATGTTTTATTGAAATACATGAATATCGATTAAAAAATGAAATAAATGAGATCATTTCAGATGTGCTTCCTACCCTAAAAAAGGAAAAAATGACAATGGGATAGACTATGGGAAGAAAAATGAGAAAAACTGAGTCACACAGGGTGATCCTTTCTGGGGAGATAATATTTCCTTGATTTTTCCCAGGAAGCCAATCCTTGGAATATTGGAGGTAGAGTGGCACAAATAGTGGGAACAGGAAGTCCACAGGCCCATAGGAAGGAGAGTGGTATGGTGGATGAAAAAGAAAAGGCCAGTATATCTAGGATGTAGGGAGGGAGAAAAAATTGTGGGAAGTTTAGAGAGGTAGGTAGCTGTAGAATCATACAGGCCAAGATTAGAAGTTTGGATTTTATTTTAAGTGCAATGGCTAGCTGTTTTAAACTTGGGGACTGATAGGACTTACATTTAAAAGGTCACTTTGGTTGTCCTCTAGGTACTGGACTCCACCAAGATTCCACACAATATTTATTAAAGGGCTATTCTACTGACTGGAATTAGAGGTATTTCATTTAAAAAATGGCTTTTAATATTAGTAATATACTGGAGCTGTAGGCATAATTGCAAAATAAACTGGAATCATTTGACTTCGGTGTTCTATGCTTTTTAATCCCTTATCTAATTTTACCAACCTCCTTCTGCACCGTATACAAATGCACACACATAAACAGTATGCTATTCATTCTGCTAGGAATCCTTATATTGTACTTCTATCAAAATTTGTTTTCCAATAAAGATCTATTTCAGGGCACCTGGGTGGCTGCCTTCGGCTCAGGTCCATGATCCAGGGTTCTTCGTTGGGCCTGCTTCTCCCTCTCCCTCTGCCCCTGCTCTTGAGTGCTTTCTCTTGCTTATTCTGTCTCTCAAGTAAATAAATAAGATCATTTCAGATGTGCTTTTCTCAGATCTTTTTTAAAAAAGATCTATTTCTACGATAGATAAAGGTCTGTTTATGTAAGAAAACTTTGCATTATAATGTAAATGACGACTTGGCAGTTGCATACTTTGCTGGTCAGAGGGTTACAGTGTATATCAGTCAGGAGTCAGAGGGCAAATTTATCGCAAAGAATTGGCTTCTGTGATTGTGAGGGCTGGCTAGGCAAATCCAAAATTTGTAGGGCAAGAGGTCAGTAAGGGCAGAATGCAAATTCAGTGGTTCTTAAAGGGGCAGAATGGAAATCTTTGGGTAGGACCTGATACTGCACCACAGGCACCATTCCTTTTTAGGAAAATCTCTTTTCTCCTCTTAAAGCCTTTTTTTTTTTTTTTTAATATTTTATTTATTTATTTTACAGAGATCACAAGTAGGCAGAAAGGCAGGCAGAGAGAGAGGAGGAAGCAGGCTCCCCGCCAAGCAGAGAGCCCGATGCGGGGCTTGATCCCAGGACCCTGGAACCACGACCCAAGCCGAAGGCAGAGGCTTCAACCCACTGAGCCACCAAGGCGCCACAAGGGAAGCAGGCTCCCTCCCGAGCAGAGAGAGAGCCTGATGCAGGGCTCCATCCCAGGACCCTGGGATCATGACCTGAGCTGAAGGCAGAGGCTTTACCACTTAGCCACCCAGGTATCCCTTCCTCTTAAAGCCTTTTAACCGGTTGGATCAAGCCCACCCACATCATCCCCAAATAATTTTCTTTATATAAAGTCTACTGCTTGTAAATGTTAATCACTAATACTTTCCCAGAAACACACAGATCAGTGTTTGATTGAATAGTTGGGTATTACAGCCTACTCAAGTTGACACATAAAACTGTCTATCACATTGTTATGGACTATTTGGGAAAATTATTCAAAATTTATAATGTGAAGGCTTTTGACCCAGCAGTCCTAGGAAAATAAACATGTGGACAGAGACTTAGCTATAAATAAATAACCAAATACTATATATTCAAAAATACAAATAAATATTAAGTAAAATATTTAAAACCATTAAAAATTATAAACAATCCAAGTGTTCCCCCAAACGAGATGGGTTAAATAAATTGTGGTATGTGGACAGTATTATATATGATGTAGTCATTAAAGTTTATTTTAGAAAAATATTTGACATAGATATATTCCCCAGTATATAAAAATATTTTTGTAAATCATGTAATACATACATTTTATTTCTGGATGATGATATTACATGTTTTTTTTTCCTTTGTAGTTTTCTGTTTTCACAGTTTCTATATTAAGCATGTATTTCTGTAGTGAGAAAAATATAAAGTTTTTATTTTTAATTCTTAACAATATACATGTGCATCTATTAACAATTCTGACTGATAAGCACTATAATTAACAATGGTTTTAAGGCATTAAGCAAAAAGGAATGAAATTTTAAGGATGAATTTCAAGCATCTGGCAGCATATGGAGGGTGAAAGCATTCACCACCTTTAAGATCTATTCATATGTTCATTCAACAAATATGTATTGAAGAAGAAATCTTTTAATGTTAAAATATGGAACTTGAGGGGCGCCTGGGTGGCTCAGTGGGTTAAGCCTCTGCCTTTGGCTCAGGTCATGATCCCAGGGTCCTGGGATCAAGCCTTGCATTGGGCTCTCTGCTCAGCGGGGAGCCTGCTTCCCCCCCCTCTCTCTGCCTGCGTCTCTGTCTACTTGTGATCTCTGTCTGTCAAATAAATAAAATCTTATAAAAAAATAAAATTTTAATGCAGTTGCCACAAGACTTCAGATGGAATTGGAAGTAATCCTAAATTTACATGGAAGAAGAAAAAGTCCACCAATAACTAATACAATTCTCCCAAAGAGTAAAGGGAGTAAAGTCGCACTACTTTATACTAAGACACATTGTAAAACCCTAATATTTTAAGCATACTGTAACTGTTTAAGCCTAGGGCACTGTTGCTAGAACAAAGGAATATATAGGAGTACAGACACAGACCTGTCTGCCAGTTATGCCTGTAGGCAATTGATATACGATAAAATTGGTATGAACACTGAGGGAAGATGCGTTATTTAACAAATAGTATTAGGGATATTGGCTCACTTGAATCAAACAACAACAATAACAACAACAACAACAACAACTTGAATCATACCAACACAAACTCAGATGTGGACATGCAAAGTATAACCAGAAAATTATTAGGAGAAAATGTAGGAAAATAACTTTATGACATTGGGGTTAAAGACAATTCTGTAAACAAGATGCAGAAAGCACAACTTGTAAAGGGAAAATGTAATGGATCTATCTATATTAAAGATTTCTGTTCAAAAAAAGATATTAGTAATATATAACAACCTGGGATTTTTTTTTTTTTTGCAGTATATATAGGAAACAAAGGACTGATATTTAAATTTGATTAAGAACTTTTGAAAGTCAACCAGGAGAGGCAGTTCACAAAATAAGAAACCAAAATATCTTGTTTTAATTATTTTCAACCTTGTTAGTAATTTGATAATGCAAATTCAAACAATAATAACGTACTACTTTATGTCCCTCAGATTTACAGAAAATTAAAAATGTGGTATGATATTAATTTTTGGTGAGGATGTAGAGAAATGTGATCTGCTGATGGGAATATAAACTTTAGCCAATCTGGATAATATTTTGGAAGTATTTAATTGCACATATATTATGTGTATATGTAACCCAACACACCCACAACCCCCAAAGAAAACCAAAACAAACCCCAAACACCTCAACACATACAAAAATGTTCTGGTAGCCTTGTACATAAAACAAATACTTAGAAATGCAAAAGTTACTCAGTTTGATATTTAACTGAATTGACTTCAGAAATGTGAGAGAAGAGTTTCCTGCCTTATATGGTAAATCTCTTTGAAGACAAGAACCATAGTTTATTTATCTTCATATCCCTGAGCACACGGCTTTGTAATTGATATTCCATAGCTACTTGTCAAATTGAAGAGTAGTGAAATAGAAGTTTTTAAGGAATTGCAGAGACTCCATGGTCTATTTGAGAAAAATTTAGTAATATTATGTCCACTGTACATGGTTATAGCCATACAATTTACAGTTAGCAAACAGGGTTTACAAATCACTCATATTTTGGTCCCGGACTCTGTCATTTTCTCTCTTCAGGTGTCTAGTATAACATTCCGTGAAAAAAACAAATAGGGCATATTTAAACTTTCTCTAAAGAAAAAATTTTAAAAGTGATGGGGAAATAAGAAGTTCCATTTATTTTAGCTTAAAAAGCATTTGACTAGGGCATCTGACTCTTGGTTTCAGCTCAGGTCATGGTCTCAGGGTCATAGGTTTGAGTCCTGCTTCAGGCTCTGTACTCAGCAAGGAGTCTGCTGGATATTATCTCCCTCTTCCTCTGCCTCTACTCTTCCTCCTGCCTCGAATGCTCCAAAATAAATAAATAAAATCTTTATAAAAAAGCATTTGACTAATGGTACTAGATACCCATTCTTTTTTTTTTTGATAACCATTCTTCTAAACTATAAACAAAGAAGCTTAGATCAGAATTTTGTATTCTCAAATTTTAGTCTTTCATGTATCACTTACCCAACTTTTCCATGTCTATGTATCATTATTTACTTCATATTTTCTTCAAATCAATCTGCTTTTTTCTTAAAAAAGTCAGTTTTGTCCTAAGTAAATATATTCACAATTCAGATTTGATGTGACAGTTAACATATAATTTATTGCCATGAAAACAAAACTTGTATCACATACAATTATTTTTATATGTTGTGCACTTTATGAGTCTGGATTAGAAGACCTCTGAGATCCTTCCCAGACAGACTGACATTCCATCATTCTAGGTTAGTTCCTCTACCTCAGTATTTTAATTATTCAGTAAAGAACACTGAATGAGTGCCATAAGGAACTTAACCATAATCTTGTTACCATAAAAAAGTATTTATTAAGATCTGTGCCATGATATCCTGCTTCTTAAAACTCAAGATAGATTCACTGAAATTTACAAATTCAGCACAGCCAACTGCTATTAGAGAGGAACATGTAAAATGTTTATAGGGTATAGAAACCAGTGATGTGGTATATGGTGTGAGGGAAGTTAAATTATTTTAACAGTTTGGAGAATAGAAGAATTAAAGAAAACAAATTTACTCTCACCCTTTTAATTGGGAAAATTTTAATCTTATGAGACTTCCTGGAGATATGGGAGAGTTGTAAAGATGAAGGTAATCAACCATAGATTTTATTAGAGGAATATGTTTTAGAAACATGAATAATGGAGGTAACCCTAAATAAAATGAACAGGGGAGGCAGGAAAAGAGAATCTAATATTCTCAAACTTCAGTCAATTCAAGTTTAGAACAGAATGGTGAATGGCCTTCACACAGAGAATTAAGTAAGAAAAAAAAATTACCCACCAGAAGTTACATTTGATGGGTATGATTCCAATTCCTGCTCTCAAGTTATTCTAAAGAGAAGGGCAACAAAAGTATCAATCATTTCAAGTAAAAGTTTTTTGGCAGTGGACACTATCTGGGTAAGGTTAAAAACTAGAAAACTTTTGAGTTTTCATTCAAAACATACTTTTCATTAAATTTCAGGGTATAAGTCATTCAGTTCAGTATTTTTAGCAAGAAAAAGACTATTCAGGTTATACTCATTTGCCTTTTTAAAACCAAAAATAATGCACTTTTAAAGGTTTTAATAACAAAAATTCATTTAAAAAGCTGTCTAAATAATCAACCTTCTTAAAATGTGGGAATAAGATTAGTAGGTAATACGATATTTCTATGAGAAATGTGAGAAAATTTTTTATTTTCATTTTTTAAAGGATTTTAAGTAATCTCTGTACCCAAAATGGTGCTTGAACTCACAACCGTGAGATCAAGAGTCCCATGCTCTACTGAGCCAGACAGCTGCCCCCCAAAATTGTTTCTTTTTAGAATAAAGAAATTACTTTTCACAAATAAGATTTATGTGTGTTTGGGTAGTTACCAGTTTAACACCAGGATTACGAAAAAGAATGAATTTAAGGAGGTTGTGATGACTGATGCTTTAATACAGGAATTCTTTATCCAGAAATTATTTTCAATGACTAGCATGAAGTAGGCTTCAAAGAACACTGTCTTGGGGTGCCTGGGTGGCTCAGTGGGTTAAGGCCTCTGCCTTTGGCCTGGGACATGATCCCAGGCTCCTGGGATGGAGCCCTGTATTGGGCTCTCTGCTCGGTAGGGAGCGGGCTTCTTCCTCTTTCTCTGCCTGCCTCTCTGCCTACTTGTGATCTCTGTCAAATAAATAAATAAAATTAAAAAAAAAAAAAACGCGGTCTTAAAATTTTTAAAATTACAAATTGAATGCATAACTTCATATAAATATGTAAATTACATGACAACTTCTAGCTTTGTGAATTTATATTTTACAACATGAATGTATACATTTCTTTCTCTTAGATTTGAATGTTGTCTTAAAAGATTTTTTTATGGAAAGCTAAACCAATATAAGGAATATATGTAAATCCATAACCTAAATGCCTTGAATGAAAATTCTTGTAGATACTGTCTTCAGTCACCAGAACTGAAAGTTATAGGCAAAGGAATATATATCCCCAAATTTGATCTTAATTTATAGGAATCAGACTTTTGCTTTCTTTTTTTAATTTAAAGATTTTATTTATTTATTTGTGAGAGAGAGAATGAGAGCGAGAGAGCATGAGAGTGGAGAGGTCAAAGGGAGAGCAGACTCCCTGCGAGCAGAGAGCCCAATGCGGAACTCGATCCCAGGACTCCAGGATCATGACCTTAGCCAAAGGGAGTTGCTTAACCAACTGAGCCACACAGGCGCCCCAGGAATCAGACTATGTTAATTATAGGGTAAACCTGAGTAACCAAATTTGCTTTTCCTTGGGATGTTTGGTCTTAACTATTTGTTTTCATGTAAATTCTTAACAAATATTGATTTTTTGGTAAACCAATCTGATTCCCAAGAGGGTTGGGGCCATTTGATTTTTATTAACTTTCTCAAGTTTGTATAAGTCATAGTGCTTTTAGGCATTAAAATCCACTAAAAATGAATCACAGTAGTTTGGGAAACATTAAACTTCTTACAAAAGGTAGTAATACTGACAAAACAAGCAAAAGTAAGGTTAATGGTAAAGTGCCAGAAACTAAGTAATACAGTGCTTTGCAAATTAGAGTTAAAAAAAATTAGGAATAGTGTTATTCTAAACACATACACACACAAGAAAACCTTACATATACTACACCTACCAGTAACTCAGCAATCACCTAACAACACGCTATGGACCCTGTGAAACGGAGAAACCGGTTAGTATGTGATGACACACATTCATGAAATCTAAGAGAGTTGATTTAAAATGGTAAAACTGGCAAATTTACGAGCAGAAAGAGAGGCTTTTGAATAGTGCACAATCACTTTCAAATTTTGGGAGTACAGGGGAAATTTGGAATTTCATAAGTAATAACTCATTACAAGGTGAAGATAAAAAAAGCAAGAAAAAAAGTAGCCCAATGCTACTGCCAAGAATTCTTGCTGCCAAGAATCCTATTGTAGTGCAAATAAACATCACTATCAATTATGTATTCTCAGACTTGAACTGTGCTTTAAATCACAAGAGAGTTCAGTGGAAATGTTTGTTTTTTTGGGGGGGAAAACCCAGAAGTAGTTAGAAAAAATCTCTTTATAGTTAGGGTTGTTTTTCTGAATAAGTTCTTTAACCTAAAAATATAAACCAGCTGTCATTGACTTATTTGAAAGTGGAGTCAAAGCAAAAAGTTTTTATTGGACAAACTGTCAGTGGGATGTGTCCTCAAGATGCAGATTCAGTAAAAAGTACAAAATTACATGGGTCTAAATTTGGATTAATATCTCTTGAGGTTTCATTACAATTACTTTAATTTGATTACTAATGTGATCAAATGTAAAGTAATAAAATACAAAATTGAAAAAAACCCACTAAGGCATTATTTATTTAAAGTCTGTTTCCTAAAAATAAAATTCTTGAAGGTGGATGTATATTAAGAAGGCATGAAAAAAAGAATTACCAAGAAGGCAGCCAAACAGCTATGTTAAGTAGTCATGAAAAACACCCCAAGGACAAAGCTTGGATTTTAATGTAACATGGTGTAATGGAAACATTAGACTGGAGGCCAAATAACTTGGATTCCACTCCTGTCTCCTATAACTGGTTTTGTGACCTTGGCCTATTTCAACAAGAAACTTAAGAAAACTAGAGGGTTTAGACCAGATGGTTTCTAAGGTTCTCTTCCAGTTTAAATACTCTGATATTAAGTCTTAGAAACATTTCTATCAGGTAGCCCTACCTGGAATGTTCAAATCAGATGAGTTTCTAATAATATAATTATGCATATATGACAATAGTAGAGCTAAAAATGATTATTTTTGAAAAAACTTGTTGCTGCCACCATTCTCAAAATAGACTAAATTTCCACGGTTCTTGTAGTGGGAAAACCATAGGTCATAAATGGATCTCTTCAACTGTATCAATATTCCTGAACAATACTGTTTGTTAGCAGGAGTTCATTGGAGTTCAATGATAGACAAAATCATATCTTTGCATATTGCTATTTAAGAAGCTGCTATTGAATTGTGGTTTTGTCTCTTTTTCCCATCCCTCAATTCAAATGTTGAAGTCCTGAGCTCCAGTACCTCAAAATATGACCTTATTTGGGGAATGGATCTTTACTAGGTTAAAATAAGGTCATTAAGGTTAGCTCTAATCCAGTGACCTCATAAAAAAGGGGAGTTTGAGAAATAGACTTGCATACGAGAAGAACACCATGTGAATGAAGATGGCCATCTACAAGCCAAGAAGAAAGCCAGAACCCCTTATCTTCCAGATCTTCGTAATTCCAGATTAATACTTCAGTGGGTTTTCTCAGTCAATAAATGATTTATCATCAGCAGTTTGAACTTACTTCTCTGTTACATAACTGAAAATGAATTGTGAAAATGTTGAGCTATTAAATGTTACTTTTTATTGTCTAACCCCTTACCAGTTCCTCCTCAGTCCCATTTTAAAATCATTTAACTCATAGATAGGGGCTAAAATAGAATGAGAATTAAAAAAAAAGACCATCAACAAAACTGGATCTTCCCTTCCTACTGTAACACTTGCTTCCTAGTGTTGTTAAAAAAGAATAATACAGATGGAGAGTCCACTGAGTCTTGGGAGATAATTCCTAATGGGGATTATCTGGGAGGATCTGGGTGCTTATAAATGGAAACATCAGTGGACTTAATTGTATGGTACATTGTATTTAAGTTCTGATAACGCAGTACTTTGATGACTTCAAAGATGAAAAACTGAGTTTGTCTTGAGTTTAAAAAAGTTAATAGCACCCATGGTTACAAAAGGAAAAGTGTAGTCTAGTTTCTTTAGTACATCTGTTTCTCATCAATTCATGAAATCAGAGGTTCTGTAAGAAACAAGATGACAGACACCAAGAGTAGTTTAAACTATCATGCACTGAAAATAACACATTTAGGATACCATTATATAATGAAAAATGTAGCAATGCCAAGAAAATTGGACAATTAAAAAACTTACTTGTTAAAAGCAATTCTCATAAGTTATGTTTAAAATCATTCATTTTAACATCTCCAAAAAAGTCAAATTTATTATTTTACATTAACATTATGGCAGGATAATCAAGTCGTCTCGTGGACTGGAAGGTGACTTATTAATTCCCTTTCATTTCCAAACCTCATCAAGCAGTCACTACATTTATGAGGTAAATCAGCTGAATGCTTGAAATCTAGATGAATTTTAAGATCTTCAATTTGTCCTGTTGAATATTCACAGTACTGACATAAATAAATCCCTTCAGATAAATGTGAATTTAAATGTTTGCAATATTCTAGCATACTTGAAAAGCCTTTCCCACAGTCATCACAAACATGAGGAAAAATTTTAGTATGTTCAATAGCAACATGCCTGTTAACATTTGTATGAAGTCTACTCCGAAAACCACATACTTGACACACAAAGAAGTTTTTACATTTGTCAAAGGTAATTTTGCTTAAGAGGCTGTACTGTCCATGTTCTCCATTGTTATACTTATCACTCAACTCAATTAATTTACATGCATGTTCATTTACCACATGGCTATGCAAGTCTTCTGGATCATTTGTTTCATGTTCACAAAACTGACACAAGTACTGTTCATCACAGCTGTGCTCCTGGAAATGTAGGTAGAGTTCACTGCTTGAGGAGAACTGTACATCGCACTGCTCACACCAATAGAGGTGGTCACTAAAATGGGTGTCTGCAATGTGCTGGCTGAGATTCTCAAAAATCACTGTTTTATAATCACAGTATTTACAAATGTAGGGATCCTCTTCATGCAGTTTGGCATGTTCGATCAAAAGCATGTTGGTAGAGAAACTTTCCTTGCATACTCGACACACATTTGAATCAGTACGCTTATGCTTCAGGATCATATGCTGCTTTAAATCAGAAAAATATTTGCTGTTGAACTCACAAAGTTCACACTTATAGAGACCACTGCTATTGGCTCTCAGTAAAGGCCACTTCTGTTGGGCAGTCACATTCAGAGCTTGGCTCTTGTCAAGAATTTTGCAAAGTTTAGATGGTGGCTCCTCATCAGTTTGGTCTTGAAGACTTTCTGAGGAATTGTTTTCTGTCTCTATATCATAATCTTCAGAAATTGCATGTACTTCTGCAGCAATTGGAACATCTTCAGCAGTGTGAACTTCTATAGGATTTTCCTCTTGAGTCTGTTGGTTGACTGACTCAGGTGAGTCACACTCATCATCACAAATTTCAATATCAGCAGATTTTTCTGAAAAATATAACACATCTATTATCATCACTAAATAAGACCTAATGAATAAATAATTGGCAAAAATTTTTTCATTCATCTACATAAAATGAGCAAATGCTATCAACTGGTTTCCCTAACCTGTAGAAAAGGCAGTGTGGTCTAGAATTCGAAGTACAGGACTGGGAACCAGGTAGTTTTGATTTCTATTTCTGGCCTTGATTCCATCTGTAAATTTTGGCAAGTCATTGGATGTCTCTGTATCAGAATCATCATCTGTAAAAAGAGATTTGGAAAAATACTTAATATATATATCAAAGCATTAAATATTAATTACTATTAAACAAAGCACTAAATGTTTTAAATAAAATTTTGAACTCCAACAGGAACTAAAGGACTTAGATTTAGCCAGGAAAAGAGATGTTATCCAACAGACACACAAAATAATCTGTCCAAACAAGCAACTACTTTTGCATCTGTGCCCCATTTGGACTAGAATATACTTATTAAAGTTACTTAGGAATTTTCAGTTTAAATTACTGAGTTTGAGTAAGCCTTTATTCCCTCAGTCCAGACCCCATGTTTCAAAGTTAGCATGGGGAAACTGAAATACAAGTCAGTAGAAAAAACTAGGCTTCAATATCATGTCACTGTTGTTCTTTTTTTTTTTTTAAAGATTTTTTATTATTTATTTATTTGACAGAGAGATCACAAGCAGGCAGAGAGGCAGGCAGAGAGAGAGGAGGAAGCAGGCTCCCCGCCGAGCAGAGAGCCCGATGCGGGGCTCGATCCCAGGACTCTGAGATCATGACCTGAGCCAAAGGCAGCGGCTTAACCCACTGAGCCACCCAGGCACCCCGTCACTGTTGTTCTTAAAAGACTTTATTTTTAGGAGTTCTCAGAAAAAATTTGAGAAGGTAATACAGAGGATTCCCATATATCCTGCATTCAGTTTCTCCATTCTCTTACATTACATTTCAATTTCTCCATGCTCTTAATATGATACATTTGTTACAATTAATAACCAATACCAGTAAGGTGGTATTAACTAAAGTCTACACTTAGGCAGATTTTCTTAATTTTTTCCTAATGTTCTTTTTCCGTTTCAAGAACCTAAGATTTCACATTACATTTAGCTGTCATCTCTCTCTAGGATACTGTTAGCTGTGGCAATTTCTTAGACTTTCCTTGTTTTTGATGACCATGACAGTTTTGGGGAGTAGAGATCAGGTATTTTATAGGATGCCCCATGATTAGACTGGGATTATGGGTTATTAGAGGTAGACCAGAGAGGCAAGCTGCCTTTTTTATCACATCATATCAAGGGTACATAGTACTTACATGATTTGTTACTGTAGATGTTGACTGTGATCACCTGGTTGAAGTAGTATTGATCAGGTTTCTCTGCTGTACTTTTTTTTTTTTTTTAAGATTTTATTTATTTATTTGACAGAGAGCACAAGTAGGCAGAGAGGCAGGCAGAGAGAGAGAGGGGGAAGCAGGCTCCCCGCTGAGCAGAGAGCCCGATGTGGGGGTTGATCCCAGGACCCTGAGACCATGACCCAAGATGCAGGCTCTCCATAGAGTACTCTCCATACGCTATGTTTTGGAACGAAGTCCCTGTATGCAGTCCTCATTTAAGGAGTGGAAAGTTATTTTCCACCTCCTTGAGGGAGGAGAGTCTACATAAATAATTTGGAATTCTTCTATACAGTTTCTAATTTATTCATACAATTACATCTGTATGGACTCAGGAATATTTATTTTATATGTTGGGGTTCTAATTTTTTTTTTTCCCCTCAAACTGTTTCAGCTTTGGCTACTGGGAGCTCTTTAGTTGGCTCCTGTGTTCCTCTGACTACCTGGATCATGTGCGTGTGTTGAGTACTTCCTTATTTTCTGGCACTACAAAATGCTCCAGGCTCATCTTATGTATTTCCCACCTTAGAACTAAATCAGCCATTTCTCCAAGTGCTAGTTCTTTTTATTGGAGAATGGTTTTAAAAACCAAAATCTGGGCTCACTCCCACTGGGGTGTCATATCTTTTAGGCCCTCTCAACTAACAGAGTAAACACGTTTGTACAGTGCTCCATATACACAGACATAACTATAATTATCTCTGTATGTAACCATCTGTGTCTCTATTAAGCCAAACATGAGTTCATACAAATATCTCCAACTCCTTATGCTTTTTAAAAAATTGTATTTCTGTGCCTCTGGTAGGAGCTCAAGGAAATTGGCAGTTTTGATGGTTGCAAAGAAGAGAGCAAATGCAAATTTTTATCATTTACCCAATGCTGTTTTAAAGACTCAACAAAAGATGTTAAGACTGAAAAACACTGAATGCTTCACCCTCCATTCCTTCCTTTCCATTAGCCCTTTAGACTACAGCTGAGTGGAAGAACTGTGTATAACACTATTCCCAACCTGTCATCATAAATGCTCCCAGCTCTGGGTCAGTCTTGATTTTCCACCAATTCCTTGCCACTAAAATGCTTAGGAGAGTGCGCTTTTTATTTACAGGTCTGAAATAATGTTAAAAATTAAAAATTCATACTTGCTTTCTTACAAAAAAACCCAATTTCCCTACATTTAAACAAACTGAATACGTGCCCATTTAGAAGTCATAACTTTTACCCACATTTTCAAATAAGAAATAAAATATATAAAAGCAACTTAAAGGATATTTTGGAAAATATTAGATATACCTTTGTTGTCAAAGTATTTTAAGTCTGGTTGTCTCATAGAACAAACACTATAACAATGATCAGAAAAAATTCCATTGAATCCATCTGCAATTCTGCTTATTCCAGAGGAATCTGAGCATAAGAGGAAAATTTTAAAAATTTCAAGTAAACAATTAAACATGTAAAGCCATCACTTTATCCACCATATATAAATTTTCATATTTGTAATAAAGTATATTTCCTTCAATTCTGAAAGCGTCTATATTTCGGATCTGATAGTGACACTGAGCTTTGCAAGAACCACCAATTACATGATTTACAATATAACACTTGAAGTACACAAAGATAGATCTGCCTTACTGTCGGAATTCCACACATTATAAATATGTGATAAATATATTAACCTCAAAAAACATTGAATTAACACTGAATCAACTACCAAGAAGATCTGCCATGTAATGAAAAGGAAGTAAGGCATAGGAGAAATGGTCTGAGGACCAATGAGGGCTTCTGAATAGTCATTTTAAGTCTTGTTGGGAGGGGCTAAGAGGCAGTAAACCAGGCTTAATTTCCTCAGATATGAAGAATGAATGTGTAGCTTGGGTGGGCTAACAGGTATGCTAGAGACTATCTCAAATATAGATATGTGAGATTAGTTACAGGTGGCAACAAAGACCTCTATTTTTTTTGCACCAACATATACTTTATTATTTAAACTTATTTAAATTCAATTAATTAACATACAGTATATCATTAGTTTCATTAGTTTCAGAGGTAGAGTTCAGGGATTCATCAGTTCGATACAACACCCAGGGCTCATTCATCCCATGCCCTCCTTAATATCCATCACCCAGTTACCCGCTCCCCTTCCCCCCTCCCCTCCAGCAACCCTGTTTGTTTCCTATGATTGAGTGTCTCTTATGGTTTGTCTCCTCTCTGCTTTCATCTTCTTTTATTTTTCCCTCCTTTCCCCTATGCCCCTCTGTTTTGTTTCTTAAATTCTGCATAAGTCAAATCAAAGACCTCTCTCTCTCTCTCTCTCTTTTTTTTTAAAGACCTCTCTTCTTAAGACCTCACTTATTGCCAAGATAGTAGAGGACCTCAACCAAAGGACCTAAAATAACACAATCAAAATAAAGTTCACATTTTTGAAAATAATGTATAGGATAAAAAATTTATCCCCAACAATCCAAATACCTTCCACCAAGGTTAATGTACCTTAAGAACAAGCTTGGGAATCACACAAGCAAATCTCAAGTTATGCTGTATAAGCATGCAACCTTGGATATCTAATTTTAAATATCTATCAACTACTCAGTTGTATATACTAAATAATGTCTGTAAACTTCTGATGTGCGCCTAGCACGTGGGACAATGACGAATATATATTCAAAGAACTTAAAGCTTTCTCTTACCTAAAAATTGACTCAGATATTTAACTGTTATCTGATCATTTATGAGAAAATGGGTAAGAATACAATTGCATGGGACTCAATCCAGGGCCCAACTTTAAAATAATCCACTGACCTGAGTAACGAGAAGGGTGTAATGTCTTCCTTTTTCTTTTTTTAGGATATTCATTCATATCTTTGCAATCTAAAAATGGAAAAATTTAACAAAAATGTCACAAATAAAGATTGTTAATATTTTATAAAAATTCCTCCTAACTAAAGAACTTGCTGGGAATAAGAAGTATGTGCGCCACTTGAAAATCTACTTTGTAAGAGAAGTGTTAAACAATGCTTCCATTTATATTTTGGATTTACTTTTCTGATCAAGTTTAAAGGCAGGACACCAGTACTGTTTTGTTTTTTCTTGGTGAGGTTGAGAAGTCCATTTCAAATGTTGATGTAATTTTAAGAACAGGATAATTACAATAAACCATGCTCTTAAATTATTTTTATTTAAAAAATCATTATAGTACCCTATTAAGAATAAGACAGGTACATTTCTTACAATTGGGAATATTTTGATATAGTTTTCAAGCTAACGGTGGATATATGCCCTTGAAAAGTCTGTATCGATCCCCTGATTTCCAGAAAATATACTCATCACATAGAAGTTCAGAATATGATTTTCAAGAAAAAATTCTTTTCTTACTCATAAGGTCACATTCAACATTCTATTTAGAACAACACAGATAGCAACTTTTGTTTAATCATTAAATGATTAAATTCCAATGGACTGTTATAAAATTGACTAAATGATTTTTATCACATTCCACTTACTTGGTATAATTCTTAACACTGTAGTGAGGAGAAATGAACTACAGGGAAATTTTCACAGATGGTAAAAAATGCCTGTAGGAAAAAACACAAAGGAAGTCACATTAGCAAAAATGTATTTCACTTTTGAGATTCAAGAATACTATGGCACCAGGTCTCTAATTAACTGGAAAGTTATGTGGAATTAATTCAAGTATAAATAATCTTTTGAACATATTGTATTAAGCACTAAAAACTGATAAATATGTGAGTATATTCATGTGTCATATTTCTTTGAAACAAATTTACCTTCTAAAACTATAGCTATATTTTAACACCAAAATAGGAATATAAATCTGGTTATTCAGCCATAATGAAAGCAAACCAAATCAGACTTTGAACTGTTTAAGTCCTTATAGATTATTTAACAATACAAGGACAATAACCATTTACTGAACACCAGTCATGTGCCAGGCTGTTTTATCTTATTTAATCCTATAATATGAAAAATATACAACACTCCCTCAAAATTGATTATATATCAATTGATGTATTGATTGATGTATCAATTGATGAGGAAACCGAGGCATAGTAAAATTAAGTCCAGGAAATTCTTTATAAGTGGTAGCACTGGAATCTGAGTAAGGATCTAATTTTAAAGCACATGCTTTGGAAATAGGGAGATACAAATAGGGAGTTACAATTCAGGTAACAGATTAATGTCAGAATCAGAATCAACTCTTCCATTTCAGGTTAGTGTTCTTTCACTGTAGAAGGGCATGTAAGGAATGTCAGAAAAAGAAACGGACATTTTCTCTGCCAGCTTTATATGCTGCCTTTCTTATCATCAAAGTGATATACACAGCAGGTAAACTTGATACTATTACTGAGACCATCTTGTTTCTACTAGTAAGGTACCTGAGGTGCACACACTATTTTTGCTGCTTCACTAGGTTCTGGGTACATTAATTAGCTTTATAATTAATGGATCATATAGTAATAAGACAGTGCTTTTTAGTTTATTGAGCATTTTCCTCTTATTTTATTTGATCTTCACAATCCTGTGAAGTACACAGAAGGGTTACCACCAAACTCACTCCAATTTTACTGATGAGGAAACATTCAGTGAAAGTCAACTAAGTGGCAGAACCAGAGCTGAAAAATCATGTCTTCTGACTCTTGAGTTTTGAACAACTAACTGTGTAAGTAATTTTTGTTGCTAATCACTATTACCAGCAAGTTACATCTTCCAGTTCTTAGTCACCAACAGGAAGAAGGGAAGGGAATCACCCAAAGAAACTGAAAAGTTAGATTTATAGAAATAGTATCTCTATATAAAATGGCTTACCTAATACAAATAGCATTCCTTGAACCCTTCCCAATCAAGTACATTCAAAAATTTCTCATTACGCCATAAGCTAAAACCTCAAGACTTATTCCTAATACCTCTTCTGTACACTTCCAGAATTTATACAGCCCAGGGCATTAAACTTCATATTTTAAATGTTCTAAAACTGTCAGGGAGAACAATGAAAACTATTGGCCCAACATTAAAGTAGCTTCTTGCTATTTCAGAACACACTTTAAATTCTTTCCAATTTGAAGAATGAAAAAGAAAAGGAAACCAAGCATGGCATTAAAATTAATGTTTCAAGCTGGCCTGGATTGAGGCTGTCCGGTGAGAGGAATAGGATCACCTTGATCAGGAAAGGTCTGACTCCCACCCTTCCAGCATGATGCTAGGATGCCTACTCAAGACCAGAAATGCTAACATCTTTCATTTCAGCAAATATTCTTATGTGCTTTTTGTATACATAACTGCCCTGATGAAGAAGTTTGGTTTTTTACTCAAAGATGTCTTATCAACCTCCTCACTAAGTCTTCCTCTCATGGGGAAGATTTTGAGTCACCTTCTCATTCACTCTCTCTTCCCCATTTAACAAACAACCCATGTAATACATGTCACAGCAGGTTATAAGTTAATTTAAATTAATTAAATCACTTTGAATCTATTCACCCAGAAAAAACATTGTTAACATTTTGGTATACAGACATCTAGACATTTTCCTATGCTAAGATATACATATATGTTTTACATTTACAAAAATGATACCATGCCACATGAAACATTGATTTTTTTTTTAAAAAGCAACTTGCAAAATACCTATCAGCATCTCTCCACCTGTCATTTTTTTCAAGAATGTCTGTACAAAATGCCATATAACACGCAATCAGTACCTATATCAAACAGATCGACATCGAAGGCCTTTCATCTAATATAAATAAAAATAAGGCAAGTATTCACAATCAAAAGCTCTATTTTTACAAGGTTTTAAAAGCAAGTTTTTTTCATCCTCCTTTCAGAATGAGTACATATTCTCCAGATTTTAAAAGAACTGAAACACAAAAAATGTTTCAGTAGAGTTTTTAAACTAGAACCCACGGTACGTCCAACTTGAGTTATCAGTCTTTGCCCAAATTTTTACCTCTTCGCAAAGAGGTAACTGAAATTATTTCAAATTACTCGCGTCCTAGGTTGTACTGAAAAAGAAAACCAAAAGGGGTGTAGGAGCACCCTAAGTGGGGGGGGGGGCAGGCCACTGGCGCGAGATGAGAGCGTCAGGCTGCTTTCGGCCGCGGAGGCTTGCGGGCGAACAAGGGATTCGCAGCCAGAGTCCCGAAGCCGCTCCGCAACGCGGGGGGCCAGCCTGGCACCGACCGGCTTCGGGAGCCCAGGCGCCACCGGAGACGCCGGTCAGAGGGGCCGCGCAGGAGACCCCCGGACCTAGCCGCCTCCACGCCCGCGCCACGCGCCGGGCCCAGTAGGGCCAGGCGACCAGCGGGGACTCCTAAACCCCGACCCCAAAAGCGCCATAAAGAAAACAGCAGCAGGGGGCCGAGCGTCCTCCGCCGGGGGTGGAACTGCCTCCGGGATGGGGGAGGGGTCGCCATCCCGTCTTAAAACAGAGGCAGGGTTTCATTTAAAAAGACGTCGTGGGGTCTTCCTTGTCCTCTCCTGTGGGAGGCTGCGTTCGCACGTCGCCGGCCCGCTCCTCCTCACACTCACCAGGACTCCGTGGCCCGCCCAGGCGCAGCTCCGAGGCTGCGGCGGTAGCCGAGGCGCCCGAGTGCGGGCGGAGCAGCCGCGCGGCCCTGCCGGCGGGCGGCGCCGCTGTGGCCCTCGAGCTCTCGGGCGCTCCCCCGGGCCGGCCCTTCTCCCTCCCGCGCGCCTCACGCCTTGCCCGCCAGGCGCCAAGCCCCAGGCCCCAGCTCTGCGGCCGCACTCACCACCTCGCTCCGCGCCTGCGCCGCGCACCTCAGAGGCCCGCCGACTGGGCGGGGAGGTGACGAGGTGAGAGTGGGGGGGCAGGGCGTCGGGCGGCGCGGCCACGCCGCACACCAGACCTGGGAGGGACCACCGGCCTTTAGCCCCGGGGGTGGCCCGGCAGCCCGCGCCCCCTGCCGGCACTTCTGTGCCGCCGCAGGGTTCTTCCGGGCTGGGTACCGCCCCTCCGGAGCCTAGCGGGTGATTTCTCTCCCTAGAATTGCTCCCCGCAAGGCCGCCGAGGGAACTTCCCTGCCACGGACTCCCGAGCCTTTCCTCCCGCCTCCAGAGAAGTGGGAGAAGCACGGCGAGCTAGCGGCCCCTTTCCCACCCGGCTCCTCCAGGGGGCGTGCGAGAGCGGTTTTGCACGAGTTAGGCAAGGCAAATGGCATTTCAGCCCCCAGAGCGGCAGCTGCTTGCTGGGGACGCTAAGGGCGACGGCCTTGCCAAGGTTGTACCGAGTCCCCACGAAAGAACTATGCAGGGGTAGGAGGCTGAGAATTTTGAAGATCGCGGTCGTTATTAGGCTTCAGGACGATTCCTTGATTCAAGAAATCCCCGTGGAATGAATGTAAAATTTTAGAGGATTGGATTAGATTATTTAATTCCTTTTCGGATTTAGAGCTCCTCGGAGCAGACGTGGAAAGGATTAAATTGAACAAGCATAAATAAACCTGTGAACACGGTTTCAAAAATGAACATCTCTGTACAAGGGGGGGCCGGTCACATGTTTAATTTTTGATAATAAATTGAAGTTGTCGGTCCCAATTTACAAATTAGAAAAGCGAGGGTCTAAAGGCTAGGTCTGATTCATTTTTGCAACCTCAGCACCCGGGTTTCAAATAATTGTTAAGTAGATGAATGGGACCCGTATTATACGCGCTCAAGGTCACTCGGAGAGTTAGGGCTGCAATCCATGTCTTTTCATCCACATCCACTGTGCTTTTTCTGATTACCACATGCTACCCTACCAACCAAACACTGGAGAATAATCATCCCAGACCTTACTCCCATTCCTTCACCTTTATTGCAGAAGATGAAGCCATATTTTAAAGAGACACCCGGTTTCCGATGCTCACTTTTTAGGATCTCGACTACTCTGTGTGTGTGTGTGTGTGTGTGTGTGTGTGTGTGTGTGTGTGTGT